>NW_015549658.1:186379-186668 GCF_001515605.1 Sinocyclocheilus anshuiensis | reverse complement strand
ATGCCACATGCACTGTAATATGTTTTATATTAAATATTAAAATTTTAAATGAAAAAAACAACATTATCGTTTAATAAAGTATGCGTTCATATGTGTTAAGGGCTACATTGTCGCTGGAGGAAACAGCTGTGGTGTGATGAGGGGTGAACGCAGCGAAAACTTTACAGTAGATGGGGAACCGATTGCTCCCTCGTGACCTTTTGTAAACTGCATTTATGACAAAGAACTGCACAGATGCAGATATAACAATCTATCGATAAACACACACCTTGTGTCCTCTGTTTCTGTT
>NW_015549658.1:182205-184877 GCF_001515605.1 Sinocyclocheilus anshuiensis | reverse complement strand
AGCTCTGCTGACCCCGCCCCTCTCTTCTGTGAGTGACGAGCCTTTCTAATGATACTGTTTACTTTAGCCACTGAACTTGCTAACTAAGCACATATTAGGAAAGGCGATTTGCAAAGATTCATAAAAAACCCTTATACTCACTTCTTCTGTAGATGAAGCTGAATGACAAATGATTCGCGCGAACATAAACGCATTTAGGCAGATCGGGATCGGCACATTCCTTTCAAAAACGAAAGTAACGTTAATCCTCTGCGTCTTCAGCGGCTCAGATGTCGGGAGTAAATGACGACTGCTATGTTCATTATTACATCCAGCAACAAAACACCTCAATCGCTTAATCGGAGACATTCTTGTCTTCCCCTGCACCGGAGTCGACACAATGGCGGACTGATGACAGCTCACTCAGGGCGGGTGTAAGGTAAGACGGCCTTGTCAATCAACTATCGTGGGAGCGGCCTGTGCAGAACTACGTAATTCTGACAGGAATCTCAGAACAGCCTGATTTGAGAAAGGGGATTTTAAAATAGGGATTTAAAAAAAAACACTTGGTGGATTTTTATCATTATAGGGTGGATGTGTACACACACTTCCAACACACATTTATGTTCAAACAACATGTGAAGTGAATTTTGCATCCAATGACCCCTTTAACAATGATGGTTTTGGTGGTGATCTGATTGTATGGCTGTTCTTGTCAAAACTTGAACAACTCTACAAAAAACAATTTTTTTTTCAGAAGATTTCTGTAACAATATTTTGTTGCAAATTGATTATTTTAAAAAGGTTATCCTAACTTTGAGGTCATTTACGATGATTATTTTCATTGTAAATGGCTTGACAAGAGTTGAGCACTTGCAGTGTCATTTTTTAAAAATGTACCATGCATTTTAAATTGTTGTTTTAATAGTTATTTTAAAAAGTAGTCCTAACTTTAAGACGTTATTTACTATGATTATTTTCGTTGTGAATGGCTTGATGAGATTTAAGCACATTTTAAACAATTTTAATGGTTTTCTTAAGTTTTCCTAACTTTAAGTGGTTGTTTACAATTATTTTTAATATTATTTTTTTTTTAAGATTTATTTTTGCCTTTATTATGATAGGATAGATCAGAGCTGGCAGGAAGCGAAGTGGGAGAGAGATAGGGGGCGGAATCGGGAAAGGTCCTCGAGCCAGGATTCGAACTCGGGACGCCCGTAGCACAACAGTGCTGTATGTTGGCGCGCTGCCCACAGGGCTATCAGTGCCGACACAATGATTTAAAAAAAAAAGATTCTTCTCAGGAATTAAAATTCAAGTTTTTAAAAACATTCTTAAAAATACTTTTGGAAATACAAAATATTCTTAACTTTATTTTTGCTTCTGTTTTGGTTTACTTTCATAATTAAGACTCAGCCTCTTTATTCCTGTATTTGTATATGTACTGAAGTATGTTTAATGTGGTTTACTGACATCTGATCTGTTGTGGCATGCAAATACAAGGAAAACATTTAGCATGTTTTCTGGCAACACCTGATGTGGGCCGGATAAAACCTGCTGCACTCCAAGGTAGGGTCCGAATCCGATACTTTAAAAAAAAAAGAGCCACAAAAAAACCCCCAATGGATAACATTAAAGAACATTAAAAATATATATACATAGTATACATAGCATTCACATGCTCCTCGGATGCTCTCATTTCCCGAGTTGTGCTTCCCTTACAATAAATGTACACACCTGTTTACTGTACACACACAAAATTTTACTGTTTGCATTTCTAGTACAACCCTCTTTCCTAAGCTCAAGTATGCAAACCTCTTTGCCACATGCACTGGAATATGTATTACATTGTAAGTTAAATTTTCCAATGAAAATGGCAACATGATTGTTTTATAAAGTATGCGTTCATATGTGCTTCATTTTCACTGGAGGAAACAGCTGTGGTGTGATGTGGGGTGAAAACTTTACAGTAGATGTGGAACCAATTGCTCCCCATGATATTTTTTAAACTGTATTTATGACAAAGAACTGCACAGATGCAGATATAACAATCTATCGATAAACACACACCTTGTGTCCTCTGTTTCTGTTCGAGTCCGCCACGGTCTGCGGATTGAAGAGCGTGCTGAAAGACGGGGAGGAGACGAAGTCTGCCGCCGTGTTCATATGAAATTGAAAGGGGACTGACTCTGAGGCGACCACGAATTTGTGTACAGTTTATGGAGCTAATCGCTATAGCCCCGCTAAAAATGTCCTAGTGATGCCCATGCTTCTTACGTCCATTTCGGAGAACCAGAGGACAGATATTTCAATCGATCACTCAGGCATTACGTGGCACCGAAATGAGGCTCCGAAATCTGCGTTCTGATTCGGTTCTAGTACATACCGGTTACATAGGTACCCAAACTTAATGAGAAGTCCTGTCCTTCCCGGGCTTTGTACCAAAGGTCTTCTTCTTGCCCTCTAAGAGGTGTCTGGCTGTTGTCCTGGCATCTTTATCTGATGGCGTTGGACAGTTTGCTTATGTTAGTCCACCAAGATCCAATCAAAATGTAGCAAACCTTTGTCCACTATTGTGGTCAGAGGGAGGCCCCACCATAAACTGGGCCCTGGAATGTTCTACTCACTACATATATCATAGTCGCCCGTCAGGAATGTCTCTCTGTTAGAATATAATTCCAACCTTGACACAT
>NW_015549658.1:166092-180869 GCF_001515605.1 Sinocyclocheilus anshuiensis | reverse complement strand
CCGCACAAAAAAAAAAACCGATGGATAACATTAAAGAACATTAGAAATATTTAAAATAAATATACATAGCATTCACATGCTCCTCGGATGCTCTCATTTCCCGAGTTGTGCTTCCCTTACTCTAAGGCTAATAAATGTATTTCACGATCTGGGTCATTATTTAATACAAAACCACACATAATGTATCTCTGTCAATCACTCTGATATTTAGTTAAAATGAGTGAATTGACTGAGTGCTGTCTGTCACTGTCTTTAATCAGTTCTGTGAATGACTGTATGTTATGCCACATGCACTGTAATATGTTTTATATTAAATATTAAAATTTTAAATGAAAAAAACAACATTATCGTTTAATAAAGTATGCGTTCATATGTGTTAAGGGCTACATTGTCGCTGGAGGAAACAGCTGTGGTGTGATGAGGGGTGAACGCAGCGAAAACTTTACAGTAGATGGGGAACCGATTGCTCCCTCGTGACCTTTTGTAAACTGCATTTATGACAAAGAACTGCACAGATGCAGATATAACAATCTATCGATAAACACACACCTTGTGTCCTCTGTTTCTGTTCGAGTCCGCCACGGTCTGCGGATTGAAGAGCGTGCTGAAAGACGGGGAGGAGACGAAGTCTGCCGCCGTGTTCATATGAAATTGAAAGGGGACTGACTCTGAGGCGACCACGAATTTGTGTACAGTTTATGGAGCTAATCGCTATAGCCCCGCTAAAAATGTCCTAGTGATGCCCATGCTTCTTACGTCCATTTCGGAGAACCAGAGGACAGATATTTCAATCGATCACTCAGGCATTACGTGGCACCGAAATGAGGCTCCGAAATCTGCGTTCTGATTCGGTTCTAGTACATACCGGTTACATAGGTACCCAAACTTAATGAGAAGTCCTGTCCTTCCCGGGCTTTGTACCAAAGGTCTTCTTCTTGCCCTCTAAGAGGTGTCTGGCTGTTGTCCTGGCATCTTTATCTGATGGCGTTGGACAGTTTGCTTATGTTAGTCCACCAAGATCCAATCAAAATGTAGCAAACCTTTGTCCACTATAGTGGTCAGAGAGGGGCCCCGCCATAAACTGGGCCCTGGAATGTGCTGTCCACTACAGTAATAAAGTGCGTGCGCTCCCTTGCATTACTGCCGTGAACAGTATCGCTCCAGAGACTATAAGCTGAATCACGAACAACTGGTACAGATCCATCCTTGAGTAACAACTATTTGGCAAAGCCTACCTTCTTGCCCCTTATTTACAAAGCAGTCTGGAGTGAGATGTTTGGGTATACATAAATGAATATAGGTATATTTTGGGGCACATTACCTTCAAAAATAAAACGCATCCACTGTGTCCTCAGTGGCTCAGATGTTGGGAGAAGATGAAGACTCTTATTGTTACGAATACGGATGGTCGTGACAACGGGGTGGAGGATCCACTTGCAGGTTTTATTATAATCTTGGTCATACAAGCAGGGTCAATCATCAGCAGACACAACAACAGAGGCAAGGCAAAATCCATAAACAGGCATAAGGTCAGAGCAGGCAGCGAACATTCAATAAACAGTCCACAATAGCAAACAGGAAACTATGGCAATGCAGGGCTGTCAATCAGCGTCTGTGGGCGGAGCCTAAGCAATGTGACATCACACTGCTCAGAAAATCAAAACGGCGTGATGAGACTGCTTGTAGGGTGGTTGTGTTCACACACTGCCAACACACATTTATGTCCAAACAACATGTAAAAGTGCATTTCGCATAATTCCCCTATAAAGGGGAAAGCACTCATTTTTCAATCAGGAAGAATACACAAATTTGTCTGAAGTCTAATACATTAACAGTATAATTTCTATACCTGCTACATAATTACAAGTAGTGAGTTCTTAGTTGTCACTGTAATTAACAAAGTGTTTAATTAGCAATGTACAATGTAATTAACAATGTACTAATTGTAATTAGTTCTCACTTTAGATTGGGTCACAGAAAATGGGAAAATAACATTAGGTGCTTTAAACCAACCATTATTAGATATAAACTGTGCTGTCGATATGAATTACATACAGATACTCCTAAAACCATGTTGTTGAAATACATCAAGGATTAGATGTAGGTTTAGGGGAACGAATATAGTTTGTACAGTATAAAACTCAAAGTCTCTATTAAACATGGAAACCCAATGTGTGTGTGAGTGTGTGCTTAATGCATTTATAAACATTTTAAGGAACACCGAATATGAATGCAATTAATGTCTAATAAAGGTTGGGTTTAAAGCACTTAATCTTAATTTTCCAATTTTCCATGACCTGATATAAAGTGAGAATTATTTACTGTTAATAAGTTGTTAAAAAAGCATTGTCTAACTCTTAATATATGAGCAGATTAAACAATAATAATTTGTTTATTACAATGACAATGAATGAAGAACTCGAAATTAATTAACTACAGTAGTTTTCAAATGATTTGTAAGTACTTTATTACACTACAGTTATTATAAAGTGTTACCATAATACTCATTTTACTCATTTGTAAACTTTGCAGACTTTAACTGAAAAAGAATTTTATTGAGATTAAAATCATGTCACGTCTGTGTTCTAATGTTCTCTTTGTCGCCCAATAGTTTGAGGAGAAATGGCTATGTAGGGAAGCTTTTCAACACACGGCATGGCTTTCTGTGCCATTTTCCACTTGGCTCATATAACCGGGATGGAAGTTTCTATGCACTGGTTACACAACCATGTATGTGAAGACACTTCACCATGATTCACGGTTCAGTTTCTCTAGTTCCTTTTTCAAGCTTTGATTGGGTGGTGCTGCTGTATTCATCTTTCAAAAGACAGACTGAACCTAAATGCACAGACGGAAAATAGTAGCCAACTCTCGCTAAACATTTATGCAACTGGTATAAACACATGCTTTTTGTTACTAATTTTATTCGGTTGCTTTTCAGTGGGATATTTTTAGGATTAAAAAAGTTCTAAATTGAATTAGCCATTAAAATTTGATGAAAGTGAGCAAGTGGAGTACATTTCCACCTGCAGGATATGTTATGTAAGTTTGCAGTAACATTCTGTGTTCTCTGCACAGTCAATACTACGAACTCAATGCCATAATGTCCTTTGCTGCAATGATGTAAGATTTGGCAGTGTGCAAATTCCAATGAAATATAAATGCTTCAATAACCATTACTAAATTCACTTTGAATGTCTTTCTTCAGTGTTACAGCTCAAAATAATGGTTGTGGCTGAAATATTTTGTTTTGAGTAGATGTGATTTTAGGAGTGTATTTTCTTGATAGAGGTCAATTAGTAATTCATATCAATCAAAAATAAAATCTTATATTTAAGAAACTTATTTTAAAATTTTCACTCTGGGTGCAACAGACTGTACTTCTATACCTCACAGCTTTGTTTTCACTCGCCGCATTAAAAAATAAAGCATGGCATCAGTCTGATTGAGGTCATTAACACATCATTCACAGCAGATAGGGAATATGAACCAACAATTATCTTTGAGTACATGTAATGAAGCAATTAAAGATATGTCATTATTCAAAGCTTAATTTCAGTTTAATTTAAATTTGTAGTCAAAATATTTCACAGGTATCTTGAATCATCTTTCTTACCAGTCAAATTCTAAATGCAGATCTCTCAAATTAGCATTGACTAGTCAACTTCTAGTTGTGAGTCATCAGAATCCAATTAAAAAGCATTAAATATCAAATCTGCTTGCCATATCTGTGAACCCGTGTCTAATGTGTGGATGATCTCAAGTCAAGTCTGCCGCAAACAGAAACAAGATTATTTTTCTTAGCCCATTGGGAGATAATTTTGCTTGTTTTTAGATATTTGGACTGGAAACGAGACAAAAATACTGAGTAAGAAAAGCATTTTTTGCAGTGTATAATCCAAAGTGAACAAAAAATGACTTGACTTTGGCTTATAACAGCAACATGGAAGCAACTCACCAGCTATGGTTACAGGGACAATACTAGACAAAGTAACATGGCAAACATAAGGGCTTAAAGTCCCCCTGAAATCAAAATGTACGTTTTTTAGATTTTAGTATGAATCTGTTAGCCTTAAGGTTCTGACGTAGGTTCCAAAACAGAGAAAATTCGCATTTAGGAGATTTCTGCTAAAAAAGATCATGGATTTTCATGACATCACCGCAGACTTCAGCTTCTCATCTATGGAATTATTTTTGTGTCAATAAAAATGAACGTAACTTAATAAAACTGAACGTAACTTTTCCAGAAACTATCAAAAATATGCCATTACAAAAGAAGAAAAACACAATGAAAATGAAAAAATGAACTCAGTCGCACAAATTGAACATGCTCTTCAAATATGCTTCATTCTTTGTTAATGATTTTCAAAGATTCGTTTTCGCAAATCGTGGATTTTGAATGCGTTGCCACAGATTTCGTTTACGCTTCGCAAATTTTCGTTTACTGTTTTGACACAAACCTCTCGTGGGGGCGGGCTTAACAGCGATCTACTCTGATTGGCTAGAGAGCTTTTGATGGACAGCTGCTCTCTGACCTGGAAGTACAGACGTCACTCAGTGGCGCGCATATTGGAAAGCTGTCGCGGTGATTTGTGTGCAATACGTCGTGCTTTGTTTATATTATTAAGTATGTAAATAATATTTGACCTTCGGTCGTCTCTTGGTCTGTAAAGATGAGCTCTCAGGAGAGACACGGAGCGGCATCATCTTCCTCCTCAGCTTGTCCCTCAAGGCAGCTTGAAGTAAGTTCGTGTTAATAAAGTAATCAATAACATCGATAAAAGTTTTATTCATGTACAGTGTGCAACAGGTCGTTGCGGGTTATTATTGCCATTCACAAGTTTTTTTCTTTTATAAATCTTTTATACAGTCATTATATTCAAGGACGTGTCATTGTAGTGCAGATATCAAGCTGGTCTTTATTCTACAGCAAGGCAGAAATCTTGGTGCAGATGTTGGAGAACAAAGAAGTGTGCCGTGCCCTCTTTGTTTTTGAAGGTGGCAATGATCAGGTGAGGCGCATAGCTTTTGTAAAAAAATGTTAGAGCAGTGGTTCTCAACTCAAGTCCTGGGGACCCACTGCTCAGGGCTGCGTTTCCCAAAAGCATTGTAAGCCTAAGTTGATGGTAGAACTTGTCACCAGTGGAGCTATGATCAACTTAGGTTTACAATGCCTTTGGGAAACGCAGCCCTGCACATTTTGTAGGTCTTTTTTAACGCACCTGATTCAGGTCATCAGCTTGTTATGAGACAGCTCCATGAACTGAACTGAGTGTGTCAGATAAAAGAGAGACACAAAATGTGCAGAGCAGTGGGTCCCCAGAACTGGAATTGAGAACCACTGTGTTAGAGAAACTCTTTTTACTCCTATTTCTGAATGCTGCATACAGAATGCTCTTTAGATGATATTTGTCTCTTTATTTTCTCTCTGGCATGTTCTTCCAGGTGGACTCTCATTACATTGCGTCACATCTTGACCCACAAATGAGTGAGAGTGGCACTCTAAAGCACAGCAAAGAAATGCAAATCTTGAATAACTTCCAGGATTTTCTAATGGAACTTGAAGGTAAGTTTGTTGTTACTCCAAAATGTTTAAAAAGGCAGATGCCTATTTTTAGATGCTTTAAATACATAATGTATGTTTACTGCCCTAGATGGAGATACCGAGGCTCTGTGTCAAAAGTAATGCAGTGGCTGTCTGGTCAAGCACACAGGCATCTGCTTCTTTCAGAGAGACAAGCTTTTAAAATCACTGTTCTATTTGACCATACATGCATGGAACGAATGCCAGACCACAGAATTTGCTACCCTGTTGTCAGTGCATGCACCCAGACAGTCACATTTCCCACTGCACATTTAACAAATTTAAATGAATTTAAAGAGAACATGAAAATTGCAGTGCAACAGGGAGCTTACTTTTACAGGGTTTAGAACAGATTTGTTAATACACTCCTATGTCCTTTTAATTGTTTAATTTGACCTCTTTTTAAAGAGAGAGAGACTACACTTTATCATTTGTTTTTTTTTTGTTTTTTTCAAAAGAGTGGCTTACAAGGTTTTCAATTTGCACAACATTGTTATGAAGTTAGTTTTGCCAAAACGTTGTTACACACAAAAATAATTCCATACTCATCAGGTCTTCTGTCCAATCGAATGCTCTCTAGAATCTAAGTAGTAGCTGAAGCTGCGGCTGAAATCCCTCACTTGTTCACAATATGGACCCTTTTCACAAGACTGTGATGACGCGTTTCAATGGTCATCATCAGCATTGTAAAAATATAAAAGCTTTTTTATATTTTCAGTTTAAAAAAAACTATGTACATTTATAACACTATATTTCATATTATATTACCTTTGCATCAAATTGCAAAAAAACGAATTAACGCTAATGCAAGGGTGTTTCTAATACTGCGTTTATGGGAGTGACTGTAAATGGGAATGCAAAATATATATTTGTGGTACTCTCCCATTCACTGCTATAGAAGTTTACCCCGCAATGACAACTTCCGCTGCTGAGAAACCCGGAAATGTGAAAAGGGTCTATAGACTTCCGCGTTTAGTCTCAGCCTATAGGGTTAGATCTCTGCCACAATTCTGCATGCGAAAGATCATATTTTGAGCCAAAAAGTGCATTTTGCATGTGCGTGAACTGTGTTTTGTGGAGAAAATGTTCATCTTGCAAAGAAGTGATAACGTGATATTTAGCCCCTGGAATGCAAATTTTACGGGGGGACCCCCCTCGAAGCAACATTGTGCCATAATTCCAGCCAATCAGAGACCGAGGCTGCTAAATTCTGATTGGCTGCCTTGACAACCACTCACAACATTCCCTGCAATACCAACGACAGTGGAAGATGATGAGACGCATAGGAGAAGAGAACGCATGCTGAAAAAGGAGTGACGGACAGTAAAATGGCTAATCAGGAGTGCAGTACCCAAGTAAGTTTTGTTGTTTTGTTGCTGGTGTGTTTATTCTTTATGAAAAAGTAGCCAGCTTATTACTTTGGTAGCTAGCTGTCTAGTTAGCAGACAAGTACTGTGGTTTGATGATTATCAATTACATATTGTAATATAACTTCATTATGTTTGAAACCCCACGTGTGAACTGGCTAAAAGCCTTCTCCAAAGAAAAGCTAGCGCAAGAGCAGAGAGCTGATCCTGATCTCTCCATCTTGCACGAATGTAAAGAGACAGGAGTCCTTCCAACCAAAGAGGACATTGCGTTGAAAAGTCCAGCAGTAAGAAAATACCGGCTGTGTTGGCCACGAGTTGAACTCCATCAAGGTGTCCTCTTGTATCGTAGGGAAAGGCCTGGGGGACTCAGTCCCTCCCTACTGTTGCTAGTACCTGCCTCAGTGCAAACAGAAGTGTTACAAGCCTGCCATAATCCACTGCAGTCTGGCCATTTTGGTGAAGGAAAGACTTTAGAGCGACTGGTATAGCATGGGTGGAGAAGTACATTTGTTCATACAGAGGTGCAGACACTGCAATGCTTGCAAACTTGCTGGACCGACTAATGGCTCTTTTCCACTGCGTGGTACGACTCTGCTCAGCACGCGTTTCCACAACAGTTTAGTACCGCTTTAAGTGGGTGGGATTATACACATGTTGCGGCCAAGAGCTGAGCGACCTCCTGAAAAACTTTTTCATTCCGCGTCGCCCCATCAAGCTCTCGCTGGATCCGCTCCTCTGCTATCAACCAGAGGAACGTCTGTACTTCCTCAACAGACATCGAAACCATTTTTTGGTTTCGAGCCGCTGTCTGTGCTGATTTAAATCTAGCGGGTCTGGTGTCTCGTATCGCAAGTTCAGTGATGCAGGTAGTGACGATTCTCTCCGGCCAGTCCGTGATCAGCAGAGTTTACACGTCACGTTTTGGTAACGGTACGGCTCGCTTGGAACCTCAGCCAAGGTGGTACTAAAAAAAGTACCAGGTACTGTACCCAGTGGAAAAATCCCCCAAAAGTGAGCCGTACCGAACCGTACCATGCAGTGGAAAAGCACCATAAGAGGGCCAAGCTTCAAAATGACCAAGCATGTGCACCAATGGATCGGATCCACATCGATATATTGTGTCCAGCTCAGGGAACAAGTATGTTCTAATCATCATTGACCAGCTCACTCGATGGGTGGAAGCCTTTCCTGTGCCAGACCAAGGAGCAGAACCTACAGCTAATGCCGGTTTCACACTGCAAGCGTGAGCGGCGTGTGAGCAGCGCTTATATTTTTCGGCGTGCATGTTGATCAATGAGTGCATTCACACCGGCAGCACGAGTAACGCTTGAGCGTGGCGTGAGCAGCAGTGAAGCGGGGGTTTCGGTGCCGAGTCCATTTTTGCTGCGCTGCTGACGCTCAATTAAAGTGACAGCACACTTTTGATGGACAAAATAAACATGATTTCACACAAAACGTGCAAAAAATGCACAGAATAAGCATGTCTAGTGTGTTTTAACATGAATTGGAGTATGTCAGGAAAGAAAACGAAAAATCAAAAATATGTATAGAAGATTTACCCATTTTAACTTGTTTCAAATTTTTAATTGCCATAAGTAAATTATAACGTAAAACATTTTATCAAACTCACAACGAACAATTCATCTTGCTCAGGATCTTAAGTTACAATGGAGTATATACATAAGAAGTTAATTATTCATTCATTATTGACAGCTTCTGTAAATATTGCACACGTGTTCACTCACGATTGACGTGACAAACTTAAGCCTTTTATTTCTTTTCAGTTCCTCAGTTACAGAAACGGAGCTATAGACACAATAAATGCACATGAAACATACTGACATCTTCAACATTCGGCCTCATAAAAATATTATGAACGCTTCACCTCGGTTAGAAACACACCTTTTCATTTTTTAAATGAATCTCTATGAACAAACAATGACTTAGAAATATTATTCTCACTTAACAATTAGCTAAAATAGAATAAATAATTATATTGCTTCAGGTCTTCAGTTACAAAAACTGACAACAAGGCACAAATTACAAAAAGGACACAGGACGAACACAGACGCTAAAAAAAATCGTATTATATTGACAACTTCAAAGAAAAATATTAAGCTTTAAATTACGATTGGCTAGAAACCATAGCCTACTTTTTATATTCAGCTCTACATAAATAATAACTTAAAACATTTTGACATTCTTACTTAGCCTAACGATTAGTTAAAATCCAACGAATAATTCACATTTCTCCCGATCAGTTACAAAAACTAAGCTTAATCACAAGTAATTTACATAAAGCATATTGACAGCTGCTATAAGAAATGGACATGGAGATTATGGACACACACAGAGCTATAACTTGGTTAATACACATATCTGGGTAAGAGCCTATGGGTAAAAGTATGTATTATTTTTTTTAAAAACAGTATAAACAGCACGTTTTATATTTGAGTATGACTGAAACAACATGATAGGAGCTGTTTTTGTTGTTTACCATTTACACGCGAATCCCCGTGTTAACAAACTTTCAAGACTTCAAAACTTTCAAGTTTCTAACTGACAAACCTCTAAAAACTAATTTATAGTTGTCTTTGTAAAGAAATATGTGGCTTTGAAACCGCTGCTGTGACGCTGTACAAACGCTTCCAGTGTGAATACTCTGCAGCAGCAGTGACGATGTAGTTACGCTCACGCTTGCGTATGACGCCCGTCTATGAGTTCATCTCCAGGTTTGGTGCACCAGAGGTAGAAGTGCCCATAAAAGGTAATAATCGGTTAGAAACCTACTGGAAAAGTTTATTTCTGTTACTTCTGCAAACTAACCACCACACAGAATATGAAGAATATCAAAAGCCTTGGGAGACAGCTGTCCATGGCAGTCCTAAAGCTGCTTACGTACCAGCACAATAACACGATAACAATAATTAGACAATATTTTGCTGAGCAACAAATTCCAGAAAATATCAAGATATCATTTTTCGTCATTATCGCATACCCTTAATATATGATATATTAAGTGTATTGGAAAACATGTCAGTGAGTGTTTACCTGATGTTGCTTTCCAGTGCAAGAGCTGTGTTAAATGCATGTTATCTATGAAAACATTGTGTTTTCCTGTTTTAATTTTCACACCTAACTTTTGTTTTAATAGAACGTAACAGCTTCATTGAAACTGAGCGGCTGTGACATGATGTGTGGTGCTGCGTCTTTTGTAACTATTATGCCGCCTTCCGACATCCTGAAGAACATTCACAGTTGGATCCTGACCAGGATCTTCACTTGATCTGCCTTCACTACGTGATGCTACCAAAGCTGAACCATTATCTTCAGTTATTTATGAGGACATGGGACAACCATTCCCCGAATCAGCTGTGGTTAGCTGGCCAAGTTATGGGTCCCCAGCAGATTCAGTACAAGTTTAATCTGTGTTCTAAATGTTTCTCTAGGAGGATTCAAGTACATTTGGAATAGACTAGGATCCACGAAGTCCTTGTTCCTGAAGCACCACCTGCTCTACAGGATGTAATTGAGACTCATTTGAGACAAACCATTGACCCATTTATGAGCAGTGATGTCTTTGGCATTGACATTTACATTCAGTGCCTAAGATCAGCCCAGACCTATTTTTCCAGAAAACTTGTAGATTTTTATTTTTTTTGGCCGTTTTTATTTTTCAATTTGATAAAAAATGTAACTTTGAACATACAATAGCAGATGTGTATAAATAATTTTTAATTTGTGTAAGACGTAAATATAAATGACTTGCCATTTATTTTTATGTTTACATTAACGGCAATGCATTATTATAATTTTTTTTTCTTGATCTCAACATTACAAAAGTTGTTCTTTTGTTATCACGACTTAATTTTCTCGTGATTTCGACATTACAAAAGTTGTTCTTTTAACAATGATTGTTTGATTTTTAAAACACAATGCATCGTGAGTCTACTGTTGCTATAGTAACGAACGCGACAGGGACATTCTAGTAAAATGCTTAACCTGGCGTAAAATCATGCGTTAATTCAGAGTGTTTTTAAAAGACAAAACTCAGTATACACATTATTAGTAATTCATTCTATGTACAGACAAGAAGATAAGCCCATAATAAGAACGCAATGCGTTTAATTCCGCATTAAGCGTTTTCCTCCCATAGAATACCTTACAGACAACATTACCTTACGTACAACCTTCTATAGTATGTACAGACAAGTAAATAAACGCGTTAAGTGTTTTACCCATAGAAAACAGTTAGGCTATAAGACTCATCTGCTTGTCTGTGCATAGGCTATTATAATTTATTAATAATGTGTTTACTGAGTTTGGTTTTGGTAAAAACACTCTCTGAACACATTAAGCAACTTTAAGCGTTTTGTAATGCCCCCTTTGAGGCGCAAATGATCGACAGATAACTGTGCGCTCTTATACTGTATCTTGTGGATATTTCAGCAAATGTTGCTTCACTTAGAAATGACGTCTACAATAAAAATAGGCTAATCAAACACTGCTGATTTTGTCCAGAGTTAGGCTATGCTACACATTTTGTGTAATTAACATGTTTAAATGGTCCAACAACAAATCATTCAACACCTTAGAAGAATGCAGAGAAGAACTAGCCTATTCTAAAAATCTTAAAATGCTTGGATTAAACTGATTTAATTTTCCTCGTTCGCTTGAAATAAAATTTTATATAATAATATATTATAATAATTTGATTGTGATTTTTATTAGTCATGTATGATAGGCTGTGATATTATGTGCGTTACAAGCCTGGATGATCACGAGAAAACAACTCTTGTTATATCGAGATCACGAGAAAAATAAAGTTGTGATCACGAAAAAACAACTTTTGTTATGTCGTGATCATGAGAAAATAAAGTTCCCTATCGATACTAAACTCGTACTGTGTCTGCTTAAAGCCTGGCTCACACTACAGGAGTTTTAAAATCCTAACCGATTATGAAATCTGGTTGCAGCACACACAGAAGGAGAATCTTTGCAGATTATCTTCTCTCACATCTTAAACATGCACACACTACAAGATTTGAACATCATGGCGCATCACACACTACAAGATATTATTAAGATTATCATGCCAGAGGGAGTGCCTCACGTGATCGCCTCACGTGACTCCCCCTGCCACCCCCATACACGTTCAAAACTGAGGCGATTTCACTCCAGCGCTTCTCTTTCTACTTACGGTTGTGATACGTTTTTGACACATTATACAGGCAGTCGTGTTACTACAAAACGTCAAGAAGCAGTTTCCTCCGTCTCCACTATCTAACGGGGCCATACAGCAGCTGTTTTGTGGTCGCGCATTGGCTATTGTGAAAGTACTGACGTAATCAAAGCCGTCATCATCCCGATTTCAATCCTAAATATCAAACGTTTGATATGATCGGGGCGGCCCCGATTTGTGTGCGAGCAGATCGGGAGGTGCAAGATTCGATCTGTGAACGCCTCACATTACCAGATAATCCTCTTTTCTTCCAATCACCTCGGAGAAAGAAACGGTGAATTCGCGAGGCACTTTGATCTGCCAGCGTGTGTTATCACGTGAGTATTAGCGCTCCTCATTACATCGAGTGGCTCAATCCCTCTTGGACGATCATAGAATGCTGCGCTGGGCGGCCCCACCCCCTTGCTTTCACGTTTCTGTTCTCCCAGTCACCTCGGAGAAAGAGACGGTAAAATTGCGGGGCTGAGCGTTCAGGCTTGAGTGATTTTTTGCGCCGGCATAGCCCCGCGTGTTTCACTCTGCACACAGCGCTTTGATCTGCCAGTGTGTTTACACTAAGGATTAGCACCTCTTGCAGCTCTTTGATCTGCCAGCAATGCTTTCACTATTGGCGCTTTTCCACTGCATGGTACGGCACAGTACGGCTCGGTACGGTTCACTTTTGGGGGGTTTTCCACTGGGTACAGTACCTGGTACCTGGTACTTTTTTTAAACAACCAAAAAGTTTTGTTGTCTGTTGCGGAAGTACAGACGTTTCTCTCATTGATAGCAGAGGAGCAGACCAGCGAGAGCTTGATGGAGTTAGTTTTTAGGAGTCGTGGTAGTAGAGGCGGCGCAACTATAACGACATGTGAATAATCCCGCCCATTCTAAAGCGGTACTGAACTGCAGTGGAAACGCAAACCGTGCCGAGCTGAACCGTGCTGTGCCGTACTGAGCCGTACCGAGCCGAGTCGTACCACGCAGTGGAAAAGCGCCATATGAAAGCTTCAGTCTGTCCCTGCTGCGCTCGCGGTTCCTTTTCTTCAATGAAGTTGTCCCCGCCTCCCCTGCTCTCACGTTTCTCCCCTCCCAGTTACCTCGGAGAAGAAACAGCGAAACTTGCGGGTTTGAGTGATCAAGCTTGAGTGAATTTACGCCGGCACAGCCCCCGGTTTCACTCTCCATGCAGCTCTTTGATCTGCCAGCACGAGAGTTTGTCTCGCTCTGCTTCGCTCGCCTTCAATGAAAGCGGCCCCTCCCCTCGTCCGCTACGAGCGGATCTGAGAGAATGCGCGCAGCACCTTTGATCTGCCGGTGTGTTTACACATAAGGATCATCAATACCCCTCTTCTAATGAGTGGTTTGATCTTCTTAGGCAGATTGAAAGAAAAGGCTGTCACTATGATTATTACTGACAGCTTCAGACTCTGGACGCGTCTGGGCCACGCCCATGGGGGTTGACTGCTCTTGCTTTGAAGCATCGAGTCTAGCGCCCCCGAATGGCCTCTGTCATGCCTCCAAGCACCCCGTTCAGCTCCGGGTGCCGACGGCAATGTATTTGTGGTAAATACTGTTGTGAACACTGGGCCCGTTCAAATAGCGCCCACACAACCGATTGCTGTCATAGCAAGAGAAATAAAATACAAACATTTTCAAAAGAGAGAACATTTTCCTCTTCCTCTTATCACTAGCATCAGGTCCCCACTAGGCGGCCTGTCGCTCGAACCAATCAAACCCCTCGCCACACGGGCCGAGGCCTGGCAGGCCATCCCCGGAGTGTCAGACTGAGTTTTGGGATAGTAAAACGAGGTTATAGAATTCAACTCGCTCGCAGCGGCGTGGTTTCCACCTCGGTTCAGAGCAAGGACACACACGTCCTGTGCACTGAGGTGATGAATTTGCTGGCGAAAGGAGCCGTAGAAACGGTTCCCCCAGCTTAAAGCGAGTCAGGCTTCTACAGCCGCTATTTCCTCGTCCCCAAAAAGGATGGCGGCCTAAGGTTCATCCTAGATCTCAGACACCTGAACTGCGCCCTCATGAGACGGCCATTCAGGATGATTACATTGAAGCAGATCTTCTCACAAGTGTGCCCAGGGGATTGGTTCTTTTCGCTGGATCTGAAAGATGCCTACTTTCACATTCAGATAGACCCCCATCACAGGTGATTCTTGCGATTCGCCTTCGAGGGAGTGGCATACCAGTACACGGTCCTTCCCTTTGGACTGTTCCTGGCTCCCCGCACTTTTACGAAGTGCATGGATACGGCTCTTTCCCCGCTGAGGCAGCTGGGAATCCGCATCCTGAATTATCTCAACGACTGGCTCATCCTGGCCCAGTCAGAGAACGAGCTACTATCCCACAGATCCCTACTCCTCAGCCACTTACAGGTCAACTTTGCCAAGAGCACGCTGTCCCCCAGCCAACAGATATTGTTCCTGGGAACAGTTCTTGACTCAGCCCAGATGAGGGCGGTAGTCGCGCCAGAACGTGCACTGACTATTTGGCAGCTCGTGGCCTCATTTGAAATTGGAGCCCTTTGCCCTCTCAAGGCGTTTCAGAAGATGTTGGGCTTTATGGCCTCTGCGTCTCCAGTACTTTT
>NW_015549658.1:160297-166047 GCF_001515605.1 Sinocyclocheilus anshuiensis | reverse complement strand
GAGAGAGCGCTGTACATTCACTCCCCCCACCCACAATCCCTGCCGGTACGAGACTCGACCCCGCAACCTTTGGGTTACGAGTCCGACTCTCTAACCATTAGGCCACGACTTCCCCGCTTCAGCTGGGCCTGCTTCGCATGCGACCCCTTCAGTACTGGCTGAAACCGCGAGTTCCGTACCACGCTTGGCGCCATGGACGCATGCGTATCAAGGTGAGCCGGGCCTGCATGGCAGCCCTGGCCCCTTGGAGAGACTCTCAGTGGATGAATCAGGGCGTGCCCCTGGGTATGGTCTACAGAAGGAAGGTAATCTCGACAGACGCTTCCAACAAGGGTTGGGGAGCTCTGTGTGATGGCAAACCGGCTTTCGGCCATTGGTCGAAAGAGGAGAGTCGGCTTCACATCAACTGCCTGGAAATGCTGGCATGTTTTTTGGACCTTCGTACCTATGTTTGGGCCTTCGTACCTTCTGCCAGACCTGAGGGACATATATAAATCGCCAGGGTGGTCTCTCCTCGAGGCGCCTCTTCATTCTGGTAGAGCGCCTCCTGGAATGGGCTCATCTAAACTTGCATTCGCTGAGAGCAGCGCATGTGCCGGGCAGGTTGAACCAGGGAGCGGACATGCTATCACGGAGCAACGTCTCCTCAGAAGAGTGGATGCTCCACCCTCATACGGTTCAAAGAATCTGGGAGCTCTTCGGTAGGACAGAGGTCGACCTCTTCGCCTCAGAAGGCAACTCTCACTGCCCAATTTACTTTTCGAAGGACAAGGATGCGTTGGCCCACGAGTGGCCCAACCTCCTCCTTTACACTTTTCCCCCGATCACCCTGATCCCGTAGGTAATCAGGCGAATCAAGGAGCGGAAACACAAGGTTCTGTTGGTGGCCCCGCTCTGGAGGACCCAGCACTGGGTCGCAGAGCTGTCTCAGCTGCTCCTAGCAGCCCCGTGGCCCATCAGGATGAGATCTCCTCTCTCAGGCGAACAGGACGATATGGCACCCCCGGCCCGAGCTGTGGGCTCTGCACCTTTGGCCTCAGGCTAGAGCACCTTCTACAAGATGGCTCTATGCTCTTAAATGGTCTGTCTTCTCACACGCTCCTATAGCTGGCCAGTCGGTGGGCAGGAACAACCTAGTAGTTCGCTTTTTGAAGGGGTCTAGGAGGCTCAATCCGCCCCGCCCTGTCACCGTCCCTACTTGGAACCTGCCTACGGTGTTGAGGGATCTGAAGAGCCTTCCTTTCGAGCCGCTACAGTCTATTGACCTTCATCCTCTGATGCTAAAGACCACTCTGCTACTGGAGTTAGCATCGGTGAAGCGTACGGGTGATCTGCAGGCGCTCTCGGTGAGCCCTACCTGCCTCGAATTCGGGCCCAACAACTCCAAGGTCGTCCTGAAGCAGAGTTATGTACCTAAAGTGCTCTCGACTCCGTTCAGAGCACGGCTCTTTCGGCACTCCCTCTTTCGGAGCAGGACCAATAGCTAAATCTACTCTGCCCTGTCAGGGCATTGAAAATATACATTGAGCGTTCCTCCCCGTTCAGGCGGTCGGATCAGCTTTTTGTATGCTTTGGTGACCGCACCAGAGGGACCCCGGTCACGAAGCAGAGTCTTTCCAAATGGATAGTTGACGCTATCAAGCTAGCATACTCTTCTTTGGGCCTTCAATGCCCCATGGGAGTAAGAGCCCACTCAACAAGAGGCATTGCCTCTTCCTGGGCTTGGTCTAGCGGAGTTTTCATTGCAGAAATTTGTGCGGTGGCCGGCTGGGCCTCGCTGTCCACATTTACCAGGTTTTATAATCTGGATGTCCCGGCCTTACAGGCTCGGGTCCTTTCTGCTTAGATGGATTTACTCTGGCAAAACCAGTACTAAATCAGGCGTTTGCCTTCTCTGTACGCTCTTGGCCCCCACTGGGTTCCGAAGCTGTACGATTTTTGCTTGGAACGATTACTTAACGCCGGGCCAACCTCTATGAGTTTGGCCCTATCGCTTCTTACGGGGCTTCCCTGCAATTACTTGGTCCCTCTGGGCCCTTTGTGCTCAAGGCAAGTTCAAGTATGGGTCGTTCCTCTAACATAGCACGGCGGGATTGTACTGGTTCCCCAAAGCATCTTAAGCAGACGCAGTACGAGTGAAGTATCGATAGGAAACGTACTCGGTTACTAACGTAACCTCGGTTCCTTGAGATACGGGAACGAGTACTGCGTTGCTGGCCATGCTATGTAGCTGCACGACTCGGTCGTCGCTTCAGTCGAAGTAACCTGAGGATCCTATGGCGAAGTGCACGCTTATATAGCCAGATACCCAGCCCATATTGGCAGACTCTGGCGGGCTGGTTCGTTTTAGTACACTGCACGAACCAATGGCTGTGCAGTTACACTGCGTGATTAAAAAAAGGCTTCGGTATTCTGAGAAAAAGGAGTTCCCCAAAGCTCGTTCCCGTATCTCAGGGGAAAACAACTCTTGTTATGTCGAGATCACAAGAAAAATTAAGTCGTGATCACAAGAAAACAACTCTTATGTCGTGATAACGAGAAAAATAAAGTTCAGAAAGAGCTTTATCAGAATCAGAAAGAGCTTTATTGCCAAGTATGTTTGCACATACAAGGAATTTGTTATAGTGTCACAAGCTTCCAGTACATGGAGACAACAACAACACACAGATAATAAAAATGAGATGTGAATAAAATACACATGCATAAATATAAACCACAAAAAAAAAAGAAAAAAAAAGAATAAATTGTATGTACAGGTGTGCTATAGATGGAATAGGAATATAATAAAATAAAATAAGTTGTAGGGATGTACTAGGGTTGAGCGCTTCCGCCGTCTGCGCGTCCTGAAGCGCTTGATCAGTGCAGCAGCTCCGCCGACTACAACGTTCAGCAAAACGTCCGAATAAACGAAATCCGGTAGAAGATTGTGTGGCGTGTTCTGCCGAATGTTCAGCAGCTCATCCCTGGTAAAACTGATCGTGTTTGAGAAACAAAAAAAAAACAGGAAAAACTAACAAAAACAATACGACCACTGGAGAGCCAAACACTGAGGCTGCCGTCTGCGGCGCCATCGCTGCTAACTAAAAGTTGGGTAACACTTTATAATAATTTTCATCAATAAAACATTAACAAACATTACATAATGTTTAACTAATCATTACTTAATATATATTCACATATCTAGAAATATGAGATAATGTACTTATTAATGTTAACTAACTAACTTTTACCAAATGATTAACAGATCATTATTTAATGTAAATTAAAATGCTTACAAATGTCATTAAACTTTCAATTCATATGATCATGGATTTTTTTTTAAATATTCAAATGATGTTAACAGATGGTTTACAATGATTAAAAGCTTCATAACTAAATCGTTAACAAACATTATATAAATGCTTAACTGATCATTCGTTAATGGTTAAAAATGTCATTAATCTTTCAATGTGTTTTAAAAATCTACAAATGATTTTAATAAAAATTACACAATGATTATAAATTTATTTGTTAATGTACTTTTGAATGCTTACAAATGTCATTAAACTTCAGTTCAAATATTAGCTAATGCTCATTTTTACATTTACAAATCTTGTGAAAATATAGCTTAATTATAATTTTAAGCACTTCACAAACTATTCATGTTAATATATTCATAAACTCATAATCACAGTCTGTAAAGGTCATATATTTGGTCTTTGTCTGTTGTGTAGACTTCTACTATTTGCACATCTTAAATCGTTTATTAATAATTTGTTAATGTTTTTGCAGTACCCAATCTAAAGTGGAAACTATTCATCAATTGCAAAGGTTTATAAACATTTAGTAATCATAAGTACCCCTTATGAGCAGTCATTTTGATGGCAAAAAGTGTCCAAAACGACCGGAATTTACCCTATTTTCACATATTTACTAATAATTTATGAATAATTTGTTAATGTTTTTGCAGTACCCAATCTAAAGTTGAGACTATTCATCATTTGTAAATGTTTATAAAGATTTACACATTTTTTTTGTATCTTTATTGGCACTGGACTTTTAGCGACTTTAACAATGTTTGTGTAAAGGGTGGTTAGTTATGTTTAGCTAAATGCTTGGTAAAGACATTACACACATTGTAATTTGGGTGCAAAACATGTTTTTATCACCTCGACACTTATATTAGTATACTATTGTGTATCATTAAACAGAATATTCCTTGCGTCATACATCATCAGAAGGGGGGGAAACAAATTTTCAAGAAAATACTTAATTTATCATTTATCAAAGCAATGCAATATAAACAGATTGAATCGTGTTCCCTTATAGTAATCAAATTGACCACTGTACACTTGTTGACCCTTTAACCAACCCTTAAACCTACCCAAACCACCAAACCTGAGCCTAACCTTACCTCACACCTCAACAGCAGCAAAAGTGCTGTGCATTAATACAAGCTTTTAATCATTGTATAACATCTGTTAAAATCATTTGTAGATTTTCAAGATGTGCATGATCATATGAATTAGAAGTTTAATGACATTTGTAAGCATTTTAATTTACATGAAATGTTAATTAAGTAATGTTTAATACTTTCATTAGTAAACATTAACAAGCACATTATTTCATGTTTCTAGATATGTGAATATATATGAACTAATGATCCATTAAACATTACATAATGTTTGTTAATGATTTATTAATGAAAGTTATTATAAAGTGTTACCTAAAGTTGTGATCACGAGAAAACAACTTTTGTAATAACAAGATCACAAGAAAATTAAGTCGTGATCACGAGAAAACTTTCATGTCATGTCGAGATCACGAGAAAACAACTCTTGTTATGTCGAGATCACGAGAAAAATAAAGTTGTGATCACGAGAAAACTACTCTTATGTCGAGATCACGAGAAAATTTAAGTTGTGATCACGAGAAAACTACTCTTGTTATGTCGAGATCACGAGAAAATTAAGTCGTGATCACGAGAAAACAACTTTTGTAATGTTGAGATCACGAGAAAAAGAAAGTCGTTATCACAAGAAAACTAATCTTATGTCGAGATCACGAGAAAATTAAAGTTGTGATGACGAGAAAACGTCTCAGGTTACTTATATAACCATGGTTCCCTGAATAGGGAACTTCGAACTGCGTCCTTTAGGGGTCGCTATGGGAAACGCCTCGTCGTGACCCGTGTCTGAAGCATACATTGAAAACACCAACAACACGTTGGCCGGCGACAGCCCATGACGTCACTACCGGTTCGACTATAGTATAAATAGGCACCGGGAGAACATGCGATGCCTCAGCAAGAGGGGATATCCTGGAGCCCGGACATCCAGGAATTTTTTGCAGTGTCGTGCCGGGGGCCTGATGATCAAGAAGGCTCCCGCAGAAGCCTCTGACCTGGCCGCATGAAGCCGGAACCAGGGCTATCATACCGGCAAGACACAATATCGACGAGTGAGGTAACACTGCAAGTCGAGCACCTGGTTTCTGAACCCAGCAAAGGGGTGCTCACAGAGGACCTACCTTAGAGAGGAAAGAAACACACAGGTCCCGGAAAACACTGCGCAAATCAGGAAGAAATGGAAGGCTCACCTGAGCTGGAGGGTTATGGTCAGAAAGATAACGCTCGTCAAGACAACCCCGCGACGTCACTTTCTTGCCCGCTTCCACGGCAAGTCCAGCCTCGCCGTAGCGCGATCCATAACCTCCAACAGCTCATCATACGCAGGGCAGGAGGATTGGGAAGACTCAGCCTCTTCACCGTC
>NW_015549658.1:155896-160134 GCF_001515605.1 Sinocyclocheilus anshuiensis | reverse complement strand
TTTAAACTCATCGGCCAGGTCCACCTGCGATCCCCACGAGCTCATTCTCCTCCGTGCCTCAGCAGCGGCGGGTCCTGAACCGCGGGAAGCAGATGGCTGCCCCTTTCCTCGAAAAAAGAGACAAACGAGATCGGAGCTTTTTCATTGAAAAATGCTCACAATGCACGCAAATCGCCCCCTCAAGGACATCGCGTGCGTGCTCCTCTCCCCAAACAGACAACACAGAGATCGTGTGTGTCATCATGTGTCAAATAACGACGACACGGATGCACACATCCTCTAAATGTTCTGCTAGTGCTCCCCATAATAATAGGATAGAGATCGCTCTTACCACATTCAAATGCACGCTTCAAACAAAACAGTCAGTGAAGACGAAGAAGAGAATGACATGTTCTCCAGGCACCTATTTATACTATAGTCGCACCGGTAGTGACGTAATGGGCTGTCGCCGGCCAACGTGTTGTTGAACTACTCCAGACACGGGTCACGACGAGGCGTTCCCCATAGCGACCCCTAGAGGACGCAGTGTCTCGTTCCGTACTCAGGGAACCATGGTTACATAAGTAACCTGAGACGTTATGTCGAGATCACAGGAAAATTAAGTCGTGATTACGAGAAAACAACTTTTGTAATGTCGAGATCACGAGAAAAAAAAAGTTATCACAAGAAAACTAATCTTGTTATGTCGAGATCACGAGAAAATTAAGTCGTTATCACGAGAAAACAAGAAGGAAAAAAATAATAATGGATGGCCACTTAGAACTTCCGTACTGTAGTGCAAATAAAGATGTTTATATTTACATGTTGTTTTGGATATGAAAAATGACATTGCTATTTACCTGTTTCAAAGTTATGTTATTTGCTTGTTTTAAGTTAATGCCATATATGTTTTCAGATAAAGATGTTTGCAATTGCAAAACTTGCTTTGTTAGAATGAGTAAGCAACAGTTGTGAAAGACAGGCTTATGAGCTAATGCTATTAAATCAACCACAAAGGTTGACAAGAGGGTACACAGGGGTGAAGAAAGCATGTTTCAACACCAACTAGCAGAGGTGAAAAGAGTACTAAAATATTCTACTCAAGAAAAAGTACCATTGCATTAATGAAATTTTACTTAAGTACAAGTAAGTGGGCAGTCTGCCTAATGCTGGCCTAATGGATGGAGAGTTCGGACATTGCATTTTTCAATTGGACAAGGAATCACTGACAGGGAATAATTTTATAGCAATATGTTATCAAATATAAAAATAATAAACCATACACAATACACGCGCTGTGTGAAAATACTGTAGCTTGCGAGATTTACTTGTCTCAAGAGCTCGATTAACATGGGACAGCAAGAAATGATCCACGTCCAACTTTTAAAATTTAAAATAAGAAAACATCTTATGATATTCACAATATATTTTATTCATAAGACTGTGGGATACTTTATTATCATGCTTTATAATTTCTCAGCTACAGAAATGAAAAGGATAGACATTCCTTGCGACATGCCTGAGGCAGACCTAAGAGGTCTACTCTGGAATACTTTTCCTGGACTGAATCATAGACACTTTGACATCTGTAGAGTTGACCAATTCAGACGTGTGTGGGCTCTCACTTCAAATACTTTATCCCCAGTGTCAATTCGTAAAGAGCTGGGCCAGTCAGCTCTTTACATACGGCTAAAGGTAATTAGTTGTTATCAAGCATGCTTTATTCCTACATCTGTGGTTCTACAGGCAACATGCAAGTCTATATGAAGCACACCTTGCAATGATAGAGAAATGTAATACATTTGGATAGTAAGCCATCCAAAATGACTGCACAATCAAATATAAGAGAATTTGTCAATACGGTATTAAATATTTTCTCTTTTTGTGCACCTCATCTAAGGTGGAAGACATTGCCCCTGTAAGTTTTATACATTAAATGCGGACCAAAGTATTTTGAGAATTTTGCAACTACATCATACAGTATTAACTATTTTCTAATTTTGTACATCTCATCTAAGGTAGTTGGCTTGGTGTGTCCCTGGCCTCAGCATACCAAATGCTTGTTCCTGACCTGTGCTTTCAATGGAGTCATTACAGTTTTTACATTTCTGTTTGTCTGCCTGAAGGTCATCAATGATGAAAAGTGATCATTACAAAGCCATCATGTTTGTGCAGAAACAGTAAGCATAGTATTGTCACCCTGCAGATAATCTTGGCTAGCAATATGTATTTCACTTCACTATCTATAATCTATAATAATAGATTAGCACTAACCAGAACAAGTCATTCAATCACACACTGACAGTCAGTTTAAATATGTCGTTAATTATAGTAAAATTGTGTGCCTTTTTAAATGGTTGTTTTATGCAGTTGGTTGTCTGTTTCTTTGCCACCATGTTAGGTACAAATTTGATAATTGTTTAACAGGAGAGTATAGAGGGAAGTGTCACAATGTGCCTACAGTGAGGAGCGAGGAACGAGGAGAACGCAGGAGAATCAAAATCAAGTCTTTATTGACATCAAGGAATCACGCGTAGGACACGGGATCGACGTTCAAGACAGTACGCTAGACACGGAAACACACAAGGCTTAAATCATAGGACTAATCAAGGAAACTAATGAGGGAACACCTGGAATCAATAAACATAATAAGGACAGGAACAGGAAGGACCAAATAAGGGCATAGGAAGAACACGCGGGAAGCATGTGGGGAACAAAACACAAGAGACAGAAACAGAGTCTGACATTACTCCCCCTTTTCGGAAGGTGCGTCTACACGCCTTATAACAACCAATGGGGAGGGGGGATTGGTGCTCTGGAGGCCTCTCAGGGCAGGCTTCCACTGGACGGCAGGCCTCCAGAGCTGCACCCGTTTCGGGCGCCATGGTGGAGCAGGTAGCTCGGGAGGCTACGGCGGAGCAGGGAACTCAGGGGGCCTGGCCTCGGCACTCAGCCCGGCCTCCACGGACAGACTCCTACTTAAAAAAAAATCCTTGGGGAGAATGTCGTCTTTAGAGGCCCTCCATAGGCCTGACTCGGGAACTGTGGCCCTCCCTGGGCTTGACTTGGGGACTGGAGCCCTCCTTATGGCGGACACTGCTGGATTCAGTGGAACGGTCTATTGTCCGGTTTGGATAGGACCAATGATAATAGCTTACTGTACAACCACAGCTGCAGGGAGGTGTTGATGTCGTGTGAAGGCATCTCCACAACATTATGAAAATACCACTGTATTTGAAGGATACAACTTGAAGAAAACGGTAAGATTTGCACGGTTCCTTTTTAAAATACTTTGTTAGTGACGCGCCGAGTCAGACAAATTTACACAGCAATAAATATAGGCCTATCTGTTTTCACTAAAAATAGCTAAAAGATGTTCACCTTATCAGCAAAACTGCATAAATTTAGTTTGATTTGAATTGTTTAAAACAATTGAAATACTATTGGGCCAGTGTAAAAGAATGAGATCAAATCTATTCTAAATTAATTTTCTGAGAACTATTTTAAACGGTTTTTATGGATATTTTGATATATTTATTCTAAAACATAACAAGGATATTGTTTGATTTTTAGAATAAAAATTAATGTGTATGGCACAAATGGCATTTATAGTCCGGATCTTATATTTCCTTCATGTCTTTTATCTTTGACGGTGTTCAACATGGTGTCACATGGATATGAATATGCATGATATGCAGATGAGGTTATGCATAGTAAAACTAGGCGTTCTAAGCTCCATATATGGTGATTTCTGGGAGGAGTCGGGGTGCACAATCTTTCTCTGACTGGGATTTATAAAGGGATTTTTGCGCAGGTTCTGGCGTACGCATGGTTTCATAAATCTGAAAACTTTGGTCCGTACACAAAATCTAGCTTTTGTGCGTACGTACACTTTTAGGATGAAATCTACGGAGATTTTTATAAATGAGACCCCTGGACCGGATGTTGCTGTGGTCTCTTCATCCTCAATGAGCCCAGAGCCAGCGAGAGCATCTAGAGAAACACCAAAAGACACTGATGAAACCAGCAGGACAAACTTGACCAAAATCACCTCTTGTGTTCAGAAGAAAACTAAAAAAAAAAAAAAACACAAGACTTGAACAGCGTGGAGGCGAGTAAATGATGTGAACTAATCCTTTAAACCCCCCAAATAGAAACTGTATGAAATATATGTATATATTTATATTATAGTAGTACCCAGTGGGTGACTTGTTAAAAAATTTCAGGGGGGACGGTGTGGTCAATTTTTTTTTTTGCGG
>NW_015549658.1:127164-155814 GCF_001515605.1 Sinocyclocheilus anshuiensis | reverse complement strand
GTGACTTGTTAAAAAATTTCGGGGGGGACGGTGTGGTCAATTTTTTTTTTTGCGGGGTGGGGGTTGTCACATAGCTAATTTTACACAATGATTACAAAATTAGTCTAAAAGGGTTTGTATTTAATGAAAAATTGACTATTATTTTTAAGCTTTATTTTCCTTCTGGGGCCTGAAATGGAGACATTTGGGTCAATACTGCTAATTAAACAATATTTTGCTGAATTTTTGTGCTGGTACCTTGGCTGGTTTAGGACTGTCGTGGATAAATAAAGATGACAATAAAACCGCCAGTAGGTGGCAGCAAATCCCTGTTTTAATAAATCATTTATTGAATCATTCAAATCAAACGATTCGTTCAAAACAGCTGATTCAATTAGAAACGAAACAAGTGAATGGACCGTTGAATCACTGGCTCACATGATTCGTTCAAAAACAGATTCATTAAAGGAATGAAACACTGCGTTGCTCTAGTCTACACTGTTGTATAAAATTATTAACATATTTATGTGCTGATATTCAGAACACGAGTATTTTTTCTTTCATTGCTTGAATTATAAGGGCATTCTAACTGCATTCTAATGAGCTTCATGCTTTTCTCAAGATGTGTTTTTGTTTGTTTTTTGCAAAGTCGGTGACATACTCGTCAGCTCTCCTATCGTCTCTCAGTCCCTCACAGTCACACATACAACATTATGTCAGACATTATGACAACCTTCTGTTGTCTTCTTTTTAAAGAACTTAAAAAGTTGCTCTTCAACCATTTTGCACGAAAAATGACGTTAACTTGCTTCAGCTTGTGGCAGCTTGTTACAGTACAGAGTTCCGATTGGCCAATCGCCGTTATTTAGTTTGTGAGTTATCATAAGTAGAGAATTTTAACATTTAATTTGCACGATACATTTTACATAATACACAACATTATTAATCTAAAGGGGATGGTTCGGAGGGATGGTGGTTTCACAGGGGGGATGCTTTATGCCATCCCCCCTTAATTCCAGCCCTGGTAGTTAGTACCTTGAAGAAATAAACTTTAAGAAATAAGCAGCTTTATTGTGTGCGTTTGTGCCTAAGACATAAAAAAATGATTTACAAAAATCACATATATAATTATTGGTCAGCATTTATAATTATTGTTCATAAGTGTTGGGGTGGGCTAGCAATGCATTCTGGGGTAATCTTAATTTTTAAGTAGTAATACTTACATTTTTCGAGTGTAAAATCAACAGTCTTCTCCAAAGACGAGATCTTCCAGCAGCTGATCGACGTCTCCTTTGTGCAGATATTACAAACGCTGAGGAAAACTGTACTAGGTAGGGTTGAGGAGTTACTGATGCTGTGAGGTGTTAGTGCGCCTGTCTCATCTTCTTTCTATTATTATTACTGCAGAACTTATAATTACTTACAAGCTCAGGGAAAGATGGGAGTATCTTTAACAATGAACAATCATAATGACAAAAAGCAGAAAACAACTATAATGGGTTTGCGTACATCATAGTATGAGATTATATACACAGAAAAAGGCTTAAATATCTTTGAATAATCATAATATTCATATAATCATAATGCATCAAAAAACTGCAGTTGTTGTTGTTGTTTTTGTGATAAGCCTGAGGGATGAGAGTTAAATTAAGCAAGAAAAAGGGGAAAACAAAGGAGATTTAAGCCAGTTTTGCATGTGGATGAACTATTTTGCACATAAAATAAAGAAATGAATAACATATAAAAAATTAGAAAACAAGAAAGGCCAAAAAATCATTTATGGTACTTCTTTGCTGAAAGACCCTTTCTGCCACAATTTAGTAAAGAAAATATGATTGTGTAAAGCAGAATAATAAACATTCCCATAATTATGACTATTACTCCATTATAATTGAGAAAATTTCTCATAATGATGATAAACCTTTTTGTGATAACGAATTAGTTTCTCATAATTATGAGTTAATGTCATAAGATTCAGATATAAACTTCATTTATAATAAAGAGAAACTCTCACAATAATAACTTTTCACACAATCATGACAATCGTTGTTGAATTAATTACTTAGTTTCTCATAATACTGAGAAACTTTCTTGTAATAATGACTTTGTCATAATGAAAAACATTGTACAGTTATTGCTTGATGTACGCATGCGCAGACTAGAAGGAGTGATGGAAGGCTAGCGACACCTGCTGGTCACAGCCGTGCAAATGTGACAGCACAGCAGCTGTTTACATTAAACTGTAATCTAGAACATTAAATGATCTGTATATAATGTTTTTAGGGATTTGCAGCTCTCATTTTGTGGATCAACACCTCAGGAAACACAGAATGTTTCCCTATAACATTCTAGGAACGTTTTTTTTTGCAGCCATAATACAATGTTCCCAAAACGTTACAGGGAGGCTATTTTTCAATAACTTGCTAATAAGAGGGTGTATTAAAATAAATGCAAAATGTAATATATATATTTAAATAATTACAATCTAGTTTGCACTAGAATAGTTGCCTTGTCTTCTGCAAAAATAGAAACAGATATTTGCTTTTTGAATGCATATGATGCCTGACATCTAAAATAATTTGAACCATAAACAAAAAAAACTTAAGTAACATTATTAGATACTACAACAGTAAAGTGATTACTTTGAGGTAGGGTTTTATTTGAGATACAGTTGGTTAATATGACTTATTTTTCCAGTGTTAATATTGCCCCCTAACACTGTTACAATTGCCCCCACCAAGGGGTATTATTATAGTCTGGTCCTTATTAATGAAAATATATCAATTGTATTATTAATTAGTGCACCTATATTTCTTGTATCAAAACTTTTCACATAATAATGACAATCGTTCTCATAATAATTACTTTGTTGCTCATAATACTGAGAGACTTTCTTGTAATAATGAGTCATAATGAAAAACTACAATTATTACTTTTACGCTTCATGCACAAAAAATAATTTAATAAATGCATATTTACAATTTAAGCACTTAACTAAAATAAGTATTAAATAAATAACTAGAGAAGGCTGACTATAATCAGCTTGCTTCCATTTAGTGAGATAAGCCTACTCCTCACCTGAATTAGAAAAAAAGCTCTTCGTCTTCAGTGATGCGAAGACAACGTTTGAGCGTGTACACGCAATATCTGAGCGAGAGCAGAGCCAATTCATAACAGAACAATATTTAAAGCACACGTCCAGTTTTGTGTGAGTGAAGGAAATCCGCTTGGGAGTGGAGAGATTCGTCCTCGCGCACATGGATCGCGTAACATTATGCGCTCTCGACGTTGTCATTAAGATCACACTATAGAAACCGCCTAAAATTAAGTATAAAGAAGAGAAGAAAGCGGTCCTAGGCAGCTGCCTACACAGGATCCGCCACTGTCAGATGCAGTTAGAAATGTACTAAAAACAAGCCTATCGCAAGACATCTGGTAGGGGGGGCACCTGGGGTGGCCAGCCAAATTTCAGGGGGGGCCAGTGCCACCCCTGGCCACCACGTAGACACGCCCTTGCTCGCATGCTCTCGCTGCTGCTGCTGCAAGTATACTAACCTTTCTATGTTCTGCTGTGTCTCGCATGCGAGCCTTTCAAAGTATATCCCTCTGCTGTGAGCACGGAAAGTGTGTCTAGTGGACTTTTGTTTTCAAGCGCTCAATTCACTCGTGAATATTAGTTGTCCGCGTGGTCACAAAAATTGGGTGTGTGTGGACGTCCTCTGCAGTGTATTGTTACATGCACTTATAGTGCAAGTGCACATTAACTCCACTAGTTAACCCCACCTCTGGAAATACAGATAAAATATCAACAAAATACAAAAAGATAAAAATAGCCATTCTACTTCATTAGGAGAGGAAGCCTTGATCAGGGTAGTTTGAATGTTGTGGATTTTACAACTTTGAATAGCAATTTAAATTGGTTAATAGTTCCTCTATGTGAAATATTGTTCCATTTATTTAATCAATTTGGTGGTATAATCTTTTTCTTAGAGGTATATGTATGTGCCAAGAGCTCCTGAAAAACCACAATAAAGTGTGTTTGTGCACACCTGGCGGCGAATAAAGCTCACACTGATTCTGAAGAGCCATGTTATGCACAGAAGCCTCATGTGTGTGTTCTTCTTGTGGAAATAGTTTTACACAGATATATTATTTGGTGGCCCACCAGAAAATACAGAACACCGGGAGTTTGTGTGTGCTTTGAGTGCTTCAATTTTATTTATTTTTTTAATATAACTGTCTCGTCTGTCTACATCAGTAACTTTTTTTTACACCATGTTGTTTGTTGTTTTATAAATGTTTTGCCATTTTATACAGCACTCTTGCCTCGCGGTGATGACGCGCTCCATTTGTTCTGTGTCGAGTCTGCTGAGGTAAACAGCTCACGCTATATCGCTTAACTGTTTAGTTAAGTAATGTATAGATCCTGTTTTCACCTCATTCATTGTGCTGATGTCTTCAGATCAGTAAATTGCCACATTATTGGTGTCAACAGACTTAAGCACGGTCAACTATTGGGTTAGGGAATACAATCAGAGATCTGACTTACCAAACAATATATTTATTATCTTTCAAATTCTAAAAGAGGTAAATCTAAATGGTACATATAAAGTGCACCAAATGCGAAGCATGCGGTGACTGGCAACTTTAACCACTGAAAGGATACTACGACAAAGATATTCCTTTCCTTATTCAAACTGATGTTTTAATTAATATATTGAATTTATTTAATTTATTGAACGGATAGCCCCTTGAGATGTGACATCTCATTTTCAAGGGGGTCCTAAACACACAAAAACGAAATATTACAACATAATCATACAAAACGTACACGCACAAATATGCAAAACAAAAGACATGCTCAACCAGTCCCCCACACCCACAGCAGGATTACAAAACAATCAATGTCACATATAAACAGAATCGACAAAAGAAAACTTAAAAGCAGACACAAAATATTTTGAGAAGAAAATAAAGATGACCTAAAGCAATAAAGGGAAGCAACAGATATTAAAGACTGAGGAAGATTATTCCAATCAGAAGGAGCTTTATATTGAAAAGACCTACATCCGGCTTCACTAAAAATTCTGGGAACACAAAAGAACGGAAATTGTACATGTCTAAGTGAATAAAAAGATCTGTATGGAATCAAGTACTGTTTCAAATACCAAGGACAATAAAAAAATGCATTTAAAAATAAACAGAAACCAATTAAATTGTCATCTTCTTGATTTAGGATGTAACCAATTAAGCATTTCGTACATATTGCAGTGATGAGTATGATATGGACACCTTAACACAAATCTACATAAAGAGTTGTAAACCACATTAAGAGGCTTCAGATAAGTGTCACGAATCCGGTCCATGAACTTCCATCCACTTGCCACCAGAGGTCGCCTTCCCATGATATTGACTCTCACACCACACAGACTGTTACACATCACCCTGGACTACATTTCCCATGCTCCATTGCACTAATCACAAGCTCACCTGAAACCAATCACACACAGCTGCTACCAATAACACACACTATATAAATCAGTCTCACGCCACCATTCAACGCCGAGTACTGTTTGCTTTTATCGCTCTCCTAGTGGTAGCACATTACGGAGCCAGTTTCCTGCCCTAGTTTCTAGTCCTTAGTTCTAGTCAAAGTCTTGTCTTGCCTGCTTTCCCGTGTTACCTGATTATTGCCCGTTTATCTTGGATTAACCCTTTGCCTGCTGTTTCGGACTGTGTTTGCATGCACCTCGCCTGGACTACTGCTCATGTTATTGGATTTCCCCTCTTGTCAAGCCCTCTGGATAACGTTCGCTGTCGACTGACTCACGCCCGGTTTGGATTACTCTTTTGTCTTGCCCTCAATATACCTGTTTGCCATTGTCAGAACCTTGCCTGTTTTTATGACCATGCCTTTAAATAAAAGCTTTGCAGATGGATCCGCACGTCTCACGTCTCATTCGCCCCGTAACAATAAGTATCAGAGGTATCTTGATATATGATATCAGCATAATCAATAAAAGGTAAAATTACCTGAGAAATAATAATTTTCCTAACTTGACATGTAAAACAATTAATGGAGCGATAAAGTAAATGCAAACAACTGTATGTTCTATTAACAATATAATCAATATGGGGCTTAAAAGTAAGTTCAGGGTCAATCCAAAGGCCAAGATATTTAAATGAATCAACAGTCTCAAGAAGTAAACCATCATCAAAAGTAATATTCAAATCAAAAGGAAAAGAACGACACCATCACGTGCCAAATAACATACAACAAGACTTCTTCTTATTCAGTATAAGCATATTGTATACAAATTATTGTAACAAATCAGAATTAGTGGTGTAAATAACAGTGTCATCAGCATAAAGATCTACAGAGTAATTTAAGCATATTTGAGATAAATCATTAATAAAAATACAAAAAAAGTAGAGGACCCACAATAGAACCTTGAGGAACACCTTTTTCAACAATCGAATAATCAGACTGAAAACCTTGGAATACAACATACTGACACCTGTTTTGCAGATAAGCATTAAACTAAAGAAGAGCATTTCTAGTTAAACCAATGGAAGAGAATTTATGGAGAAGGTAATGATTGACCATATCAAAAGCCTTTGAAAGATCGATGAAAATGGCACCTGTGGCTTGGCCTTTGTCAAAGGATGAGAACACATCATTTGTGAATTTTAAAAGGGCAGTAGTAGTAGAAAACTTGGGTCTGAAACCAGACTGAAATGGTGATAGAATATCTGATTAAAAATAAGTTTCTCAAAAACAAATACAAGAACAAATAATAGAAATTGGACGACAATTGTTCACATTGGATGAGTCTCCACCTTTGAAGAGAGGAATAACTCTTGCACATTTCCATATAGAAGGAACAGAACAAGTTGACAAAGACAAATGAAAATATAGCTGCAAGCAGCAATTAAAGGGCCAAGCACGAAGAAGAAGACAAGATTAGACAACTTGGCTCGGAGTGTAAGATCAAGTGCATTAATGAACGATTGAAATCATATTATTATAAGATGATTTTAAGTAGAATGCAGCAAACTTGAAAATAAATAAGTGGTGATTTGAATGGTTTGTCACTTTTGACCAATATATGGTATTAGTTACAAAAATTATGTGGTGTGGTTAACAACATGTGCAAAGTTTGGTGTCAATATGTCAGAGAATTGCACAAACTAGTGCAGCAGACATAGGAATAACACAGTAGAGATGGAGTGTAACACTAATATAAGAAAAACAGAAAATAAATAATGCACTATGTACAGAACTAGAAATATAGAGAAACGTGTTTAAATGAATGTAAATAAATAAATATATATATATATATAATGTATATATATATGTACAAGTGTGCAGTTTACAAATGTACAATTTTTGGATTCTATGTATAAAGTCAAGATAATTTTTTGAAGCATTTTCATTGTAGCCTATTATTTCTGAACATATAATATGTATAAGACAAGTTTGTACAAGATGTAGTTGTAGTTCATGGGATTTGTTGAACATTTACATCATGTTGACAGCTTCATGTGTGCTGCACTCGGAATAGAGTTTTCTTTAACCTGAGGGTTAATAAAGAAAAAGTTACTTGAATCATGTTGTAGTTACATTAAGTTGACTAGTTAAAAATAGTAAAAAATCAAGAATCAGGCAAACGTTCTGAAACAATTTAGATTTCTTTTTTGCCAAACGCCCAGCCCTAATATCAAGTATTGCAATTGTATGTTTGTGTTGCATTGTTTTTGATAAAATTATTTTTATTAAAAGTTCTTGACTTTTTATTAATTGTATCTCTTATTTTTAAAGGTGTCTGTGAAGGTGAAGGTGTTGCAGTTACTTTCCCAGAAGCAAACTGTGACTGACACAGACAACTTCTACAGTTACGGACCACACTAGAACAATGAGCTTAACCGTGTGGGGTGACAGTTCTGTGCTAATAGGTAACTGCTATGAGTTTAAAAAAACTTTTTGTACGGTTGTTCAAACAAACACCTTGTTTGAGCACAACTGTCCACACTACCTGTTCACTTATTGATGACTGTGGTAGTTTTGCAGAAGTAGAGGAAGGTGAAAGAGAAAGTATTGTGGATAAAGACGTCAGAGTTGAGTACTTGTGTCCACAGTCGCACACTTTGGAGTTTGAAACCCTGAAACAAACATGACTCGCTTATTGTAAAACTTCCAAAGTAGCATCACTGTTACGTGGACACATCACAAGAAAATTCACATGCAGCATGACATATTCTGCAGGCTATTGAGTTAGCAAACACGTGGTAGATATGAGTCTAATGCATTGATTTCCAAAATACTGAGTCATGAAAAACTGCAGATTGGCGTGTGTGGTGAAGTTCTCGTGAATGTACAGTTTCTACAGTAGATGGTGCTGCAGAACGGTCAGTGTGTGAGGCCAGAAGCTGTCTGATGTCCACATCGACAAGCACAGTATGCCTTGTACTTCTTGTGCTACTGATCAGAACGAGTGTAGAATCTGTCCCAGATATTTGTGATGACGTAGCCTAGGATTTGGAATAATTTGAGCATTAGAATGGATACAGTATTTCCTTTTTAATTTTTTGGAATGTTTATCATAAGGTGACGTTGTGTCAGTTGTAATAAATATTTTGCACTAATATATGTTTTCTGCCACAGATGTATAGACTTGATTGTGTCTGCTGTACTTTATAGCAGTGATTTTTTTTTTTCAAATACTCACTACATTACTAGAGATAGTTTAATTTAGAAAATAACACAAAAAGTGGGATTTTTTGTTGTTGCGTGTGTGTATATACTGTATATGAACAGTAGATAGGTTACCATGAGATATGATCCAAATCAGAGCACAGTTGTTTTTCTGGCACTCCATCTAGACTATAAAAATAAAAGAAATTAACTAAATCAAATAAAAAATAATAATTAATGCATAAACTTAGGTTGTAAACAAATATTTGTTTACTGAAACACATCAGCAATAGTGTAAACAAAGATTAAAGCAATATTACACACAAGAACTTCTATGATTTTCTCATGAAGTTTATGTTTCGACACATTTAACCTGGTCTCTGTATGCAGTTTAATTTGAGAGAGAATAAATCATTTTGGCCTGTTCGTCATACAGTGATCATATGGCTTCAGAGAACAACCCTTTTAGGTGTTTTTAAGCTTTAATCTGAGTCACTGGAGATGTTCCTGTACATATTGGGCACTGGGCCTCAGGCGACTACACATTAAAGACAAGAAAGAAATGATAACTGACAATGTTCAATTTAGCTTTTGCTCGTGTACCTCCTGATGTTCAACAATACGCCGCTTTCACGCAGCCGCCATGTTGAAATCGAAAGTGAGGCTCCGGTGGGAAGAAACCCGGAAGTAAAGGTAAACAACAACGGCTTGGACTACCAACCTAGAGCTGCTACCGCGATGTAATATATTAGATGTCCAATCGCACAAGCTGTTTTGTTAAAGGGATACAGCAACTGGATCGAGGGCTACGTCACCGATATTGAAGGTCGGGTTAACGTCAAATGGGAATCACAGGGATGACCTGGTGTGACTTTTTGGTCAAATCCAGAAATGACTTCCATCTAGAGCGCATTGATTTTGATGAAGAGAAGTGGGAGTTTGTAAAAACTCAATTAGACTTGGGGTTTTTTTCCAACTACTGGCTGCCCAACCTGTGCTTAGTGAGTAACACACACACACACACACACACACACACACACACACACACAAACACACTTAACAGACAGTCAATAAGTATTAGAACTACTAATTTCTACATTAAAAACAAATATTGTCATTGCTATTTATAATAGGTTTTCACTGTATTGTATACATAAGTACGAAATAAAATTAAAACCAATGAAAGCTAATGGGTACAAAATATATCTTTTTTATTTCAGTAATTCAATCCATTGTATATTTATCTTTCTATTGTTCAAATTACAACAATAAACCAAAGTAGCGACATTTAAATGACTAATTTCTGTACATTTTGTTTTTTTAACTGTAAGCTAAAATGTAGGTTTGCGGAGTAAATTAATAGTTTACCAAAAGGAAAACTGTTGAAAATGTACTTACTCTCAGGCCACCCAAGATACTGAGCAAATGGTGTAATGCTAAATTCCTCCAAATCTGTTCCAATGAAGAAATAAACTCACATCATGGATGGCCTGAGGGTGAGCACATTTTCATTTCTGAGTGAGCTACTTATTTAAAATAGAGGTCCTTGGAAATGTGTCAATAGAGCACAAACAGTCCTCATCTGGTTGACCTTTATTAAGTCTTTGCATTTGAGTCCATCTCACCAGAGACTGTGCTGTAGGTCGAAGAGACTGGTAGAGTGCTTTGAGGGTTTCATAATCTTTAAATCCGGTGTAAAACATGATTGGCTTGGGCTCACACTGGAATCTTTCTAGACAAAACTGCCGACTTCTTACATTTTCATTTTCTTTTGTCAGACGAGCAATCTCCTTTTGTGCTTCTCTTCCGTGGAAGGAGATGTGTCCAGGTGATCACGGTCTCGCAGTGCCCCAAAACCACTGTTAGATCTGTTTCAGGATAGAAGAGACAGAACAAAAATAAGTATCACGGATGTCATTGTGTAGGTTTACACAAATTACCATCAATCTGAATAAATCCAATCCGATTTCAGATTCTGAAAGAACCCTACATTTGTATCTGGTTCACAGAGATCTTAGTAAACATTCATCCCAGCACTGTGCATGTGTGCAAGGTATTTGAGCCATCAATCCCATTACTAACTCATTATTATTTGGGTGCATGTAAATGTAGCAATTGAGTCATTATGCAGCAACGATCATGCCTATATAAGACATCTTTCACTCTGTTGGCATTAGATAGATGACTCACTGTTCTCCCGTATTCTGATCAGAAAATTAATGGTCCTCAAATGTTTCAATATCATTAACACTGGGTAGGAAAATCACAATTAATAAAGTTCCTTTTGTTCATATTGTACGCTTATGCACAGTTGTCACAGACAGATATTACAGAAATTCTGAAATTTAAAATGTATCAAATTTGCCGCCAATTGATGAAGATCTGACACTTCCAACAGTTTTATATGTCAAGTCTGAATAAACAGCATTCTGTCAATACTGTAAATGATACTATACAAATTGTGCATCTGTAGGAATTGACAGCAAACAAAATGAATTCATATCACTTTGATTAGGTTATGCAACATGACAAATTACATCAGGTAATATGATAAAACATTACAGTACTATCACATTTTTTTATTCAGCTCCACGTAAACAAAGTTGGCATGCTTCCATGTTTCAGTCTGTGTAAACCAGCGAGCAATCATACAATGCAGTCCGGGGTAAAATGTTTGGAGCATACTCTAGTGTTGTCTGGTTTGGAACGACACGAGGGTGAGTAATTCATGACAGCATTTTCATTTTTGGTGAACTAAGCCTTTAATATTAAATGATGATAAATGATTAAAAAGCACACCTGCAGCTTTGGAAAGAAGCCACCTTTCTTCCAAATCACTCATCCTTTGAGTAAAAATGTATGATTACCTAAACCTGACTCTTTACTATTGGGGGCTGTGGAAAATAGCTAATGTACTGTTGGCTAATCAAATCTATTCAGCAGTATCACCAGCTACAGACGGGTTTAGCTAACGTTACGTATTTAGATGGGAGAGCATGAGAAGAGAGATTAAGTTCACCTGTCACTGAGTTTAAGATGTTAAATTAGCTATCTTACCCAGTAAACGAGCTGTTGCTGGCCATTGCTGCTAGAAGCCCGCTCTTCTGTCAAACTGGTGGGAAAACGTAGTGGGCATGGTCAACCTGTCACTTCAACTCAAACTAGAGATCGCTAACACATAACAGTGATCCATGGATTTCAAACAGATAGAATAGACAGCACACACGCTTCATGCACAAACATCTCTTAAACATCTTTTCAAACAAATATTGATATCAAAGGTAAACCAGTTAATGTAGACAGATAGCCATCTCGAACTTGGTCGTGTGGGGAGAAATATTTTTATTTGGCAGCTCTATCAAGAAATTTAAACATGGTAAGCCCCAAAATCTAACAGATACTTCATGACTTTTAGATATTACCAATTACTATTAAATGATTGTGACTTTTTTGATACAAGTAGAATAACAAGCCCTCAAAAAAGGACATGGTAATGGAAAATATATGAGGTGGGAAGGAAATTCCATTTGAATGCTCATGCTTTGGCTCACACAGGTTTCTTAGGGAAACACAACACTTGTGTAACTAAACTAGTGTAGCATAGCAATTAATGAGCAAAACTAATATAGTTTTTCAACTTTCTCATTTTTTTCATATCCACATTCCTTTGAAGATTCGGCACACAACAAAAGTTTATCAAGTTTAATCAATGATTAAAACTCACTTCACCGTGACATCTTTGGATGAGGTTTACGTGCTCTCATTTACTGTTATTGGGTCTTGTTCAGTGGATCTTCAGACATACACTTTTCCTGTGAACAATTAAATCAGATAAATGAGTGAACCTCTTCCCACATGAAAGGCAGTCATATCGCTTCTCTCCAGTGTGGATCATCTCATGCATTTCCAGATATTCTGGCCGTTTGAATCTCGTCACAGTGTGAACACTTGTAAGGTTTTTCCTCAGTATGAACCGTCTGGTGCATTTTCAGTTCAGAATCTGAAAAAAAACCCCGTCTTTCCACACTCAGAGCAAATATGATCCTTCACACCGCTGTGTCTTTTCAGAGGTGTTTTGAAATTACCCATCTGTCTAAAACTCTTTGAACAATAAGAACATGTGCAAGTCCTCTCCTGCGTATGCACTTTTAGGAAATCTTCCCTAAAATATTTTTTACTGCACTGGTCACACTTATATACAGTCATGGCCAAAAGTTTTGGCAGTGTTTTGCAAAGTTTGCTGCTTAAGCTGTTGTGTTCATTCACATCGTTTCTAGATTATTGTGTAGAGTGATCAGATGCATTTTAAATAATTGCTAAAAGCTTCATTGGCCAAAAAAATGAACTTTTCACACAAAAAAACAAATGTCCCTGTTTTTTGATCCTGAAACAAAATGACCAGTTAACATTAACTGACTAATCATATCAGCAGCACATGTGAAAGAAAGTGTGAATGAGTACTAGTCAGGTAAAATCACTATCATACTAATTAGATTGTAGGAGCAGACTGATTGCTATAAAAGGAGGGAAGAAGCGCTTCCAATCATTGGGCCTCATTCATGAAACATTCGTAAATATAGGAGTAATTTCTGAGTAATTTGCGTGTAAAACGGTCCTTCTCAAAAACTCTCCTCTGGATTCACAAACGTTTCGTAACCATCAGATTTGATAGTTAAACACGTGTATGTTAATGACTTCCAATCATTCGTAAATAGGGCGCTCGTGTACACTCATTCACAATTAGCATAATCCCCGCCTATGAATTACAGCTATGGAAATTGCATGTCCAGGAACGCAGTGTAATATTCTGGTCTACTTGTGCAGGCTTGGCTCCAGTATATTGCATAAATGCAAAAAAGACTAATAAGCCATATGCCTAGCAATAAATATTCAATTAACGTGTCCATCAAAGCATTTTAGCCAGCTGAAAAATGTCAGGCGCTCTTCTGAAAACGGCCAGCTGGTGGCGGTTGAAAACGCTTTGGTGGCACAGCGTTTTCCCAGCCGAGACGCTTTGGTTGCTATGATTAGGAATATCCACGGCAGTAAAGTATTACTAGTATCTCATTTTGAAGAATATTACTGGATATAAAAATGCAGTAACCAGCAATATTAACTTCTCTATTGTTGTTCAGTTGTTGTACAAGTAGGATGATTGGTCGGTGTAGTAGGCTATTTGTCCCGCCCCTCCTCCATTGATTGGACGGCTGGGTAAAAAGTGACAAGCGCTGCGTTTTACCCAAAGCTAAAGTTGATCAACTCTCAGCTACAAAAAAATCAAAAACAGAGCAAACAAACTTGTAAAATATTATGATGGTAGTGCATCAAAATTCAGTGTCATCTGTTTGCCAAAAAGAACAGGAGGAGCAGGTGTACATTTCTTTCGTACCAACTAACATTTTGAAAATACAAACACTTTCATGAATCCGAAAATTTACGTCAGAACAGCTTTACCATCACTTTGCATCAAAATGGCCTCACATGCAAGGAAATTGCTACAAAGAATATTGTACCTGAAAGAACCATTTACCGGATCATCAAGAACTTCAAGGAGAGAGATTCGACTGCAGTGAGGAAGTCTTCAGGACGTCCCAGAGTGTCCAGCAAGCTCCAGGACCATCTCCTCCTGAGGAGTCAGCTACGGAACAGGACCGTCTCCTCCTCAGGAGTCAGCTACGGAACAGGACCGTCTCCTCCTCAGGAGTCGGCTACGGAACAGGACAGTCTCCTCCTGAGAAGTCGGCTACAGAACAGGACCGTCTCCTCCTCAGGAGTCGGCTACAGAACAGGACAGTCTCCTCCTGAGGAGTCGGCTACAGAACAGGACCGTCTCCTCCTGAGGAGTCGGCTACAGAACAGGACCGTCTCCTCCTGAGGAGTCGTCCTGCAAGAGCGACTTCTTCCAACGATCCATGAGCAATTTGGTGATGATCCGTGCATTTTCCAGCATGATGGAGCACCATGTCACAAAGCAAGAGTGATAAAGAAGCGGCTCGAAGATCATTACATTGAAATTTTGGATCTGTGGCCAGGCAACTCCCCGGATCTCAATCCCATAGAGAACCTGTGGTCAGTCCTCAAAAGGCGAGTGGACAAGCAGTCAGGATTTGGCCCAGAAGCTAATATCCAGCATGCCAGAGCGAATTGCAGAGGTTATGAAGAACAAGGGTCAACACTGTAAATATTGACTCATTATGTTTTTTTGCCAATAAAAGCCTTTAAAACTTCTGATATGCTTATTATTTTTCCACATATTTCTATAGTATACTGAAAAGCAAAACACAAAATTTGTCACTGCCAAAACTTTTGGCCATGACTGTAGTCTTTCTCCAGAAGGAGTATGCAGATGTTCTTTTAAAACCCTTGACTTTCTAAAACTCTTTCCACACTGTTCACATGTGAAGGGCTTCTCTCCAGTATGGATTTTCATGTGTTCATTAAGAGTTCCTTTAAGTCTGAAAATCTTACCGCACTGAAGAGAAGCCGTACACATGTGATCAGTGTATTTTCATGTGTTTTTTAAGGCGTTCTTTTTTTAAGAAACCCTTTCCGCACTGTTCACATGTGAAGGGTTTCTCTCCAGTGTGGATACTCATGTGTTTTTTAAGGTGTTCTTTCTGTATGAAACTCCTCCCGCACTGATCACATGAGTGGGGCTTCTCTCCAGTGTGGATTTTTATGTGATCATTATAATTTCCTTTATGTCTGAAACTCTTCCCGCACTGATCACATGAGAAGGGTTTCTCTCCAGTGTGGATTCTCATGTGTGTATTAAGGCTTCCTTTATGTCTGAATTTCCTCCCGCACTGATCACATGTGTACGGCATCGCTCCCGTGTGAATTTTCATGTGTTCATAGAGAAATCCTTTAAGTCTGAACTTCTTCCCGCACTGATCACACGTGTGTGGCTTCTCTTCTGTGTGGATCGTCTCATGTATTTCCAGATATTCTGGCCATGTGAATGTCTTGTCAGAGTGTGAACACTGGTTAGGTTTTTCTCCGGTGTGAACTGTCTGGTGCTTTTTCAGTGCATGAACTGTAAAAAACATCTTTCCACACTCAGAGCAAATATGATCCTTCACACCGCTGTGTCTTTTCAGATGTGTTTTTAAATTACCCATCTGTCTAAAGCTCTTTGCACACAAAGAACATATGTAAGGCCTCTCCTGTGTATGCACTGTCATGTGGTCCTTCAGGAAATCTGGCCTAAAAAATGTTTTACTGCACTGGTCACACTTATAAATTCTTTCTCTAGAATGAGTGAGCAGATGTACTTTGAAAACACTTGACTTTCTGAAACTCTTCCCGCACTCTTCACATGTGAAGGGCTTCTCTCCAGTGTGGATTTTCATGTGTTCATTAAGCTGTCCTTTTTGTATGAAACTCTTAGCACACTGTTCACATGCGTACTGCTTCTCTCCAGTGTGGATTTTCATGTGATCATTATAATTTCCTCTATGTCTGAAACTCTTCCCGCACTGATCACATGCGAAGGGTTTCTCTCCAGTGTGGATATTCATGTGTGTATTCAGGTTTCCTTTATATCTAAATTTCCTCCCACAGTGATCGCACGAGTGCGGCTTCTCTCCAGTGTGGATTCTCATGTGTTCATTAAGGAGGTGTTTTTGTCTGAACTTCTTTCCACACTGAGTGCATGCGTGCGGCTCTCCAGTGGTTATTCTCCAGGGCTTCTCTCCAGTGTGGATTTTCATGTGTTCATTAAGCTGTCCTTTTTGTATGAAACTCTTAGCACACTGTTCACATGTGTACTGCTTCTCCCCAGAGTGGATTTTCATGTGATCATTATAATTTCCTCTATGTCTGAAATTCTTCCCGCACTGATCACATGCGAAGGGTTTCTCTCCAGCGTGGATTCTCATGTGTGTATTAAGGTTTCCTTTATGTCTGAATTTCCTCCCGCACTGATCACACGCGTACGGCATCGCTCCCGTGTGGATTTTCATGTGTTCATTAAGGTTTCCTTTATTTCTGAACTTCTTCCCGCACTGATCACACGCGTGTGGCTTCTCGTCAGTGTGGATTTTACTGTGTTTGGCAAGGTTAACTTTTTGCGTGAAAGTCTTCTCGCACTGATCACATGCGTACGGCTCCATTCCACTGTGAAATTTCATGTGAAGATTAAGACTTTGTTCGCATGAGAAACTCTCTCCACACTGAGGGCAAGTGTCATGGTGTTTCTCCCCCGCTTCCATCAGTTCTTCAATCACCTTGTTCTCTTCCATCAGGCCTAAAATTAAAGTTAAAGAAGTGTGATTTTCATGTGAAAGGATAAGGATGTGAACCTTGATACATCAGCAGAAAGTATGATCATCATACACTGATCATTCCAATTATTATTTTTATAACATAACAGGCAAAAATGGCATGTTTTTGTAGTGAAAAATATTAAATATTTACATTTTATAAATCAGGGAGGTAAAATGTTCAAATGTTTAGCAACACTGTTGCAAAAACTGTAAACCAAATATTATCTTAGCGGTTTTATTTTACTTTTATTTATATTTATTCTGACATCCTGATGTTTGCAATGAGTATGAATGTTTTTAAAACCTCTTTTGTTGGAAACCAAAAGCAAAATTGAGCACTAGAGCCTATGTTTTTTTTTCCCCATTTAATTTAATTATTATTATTATTATTTTACCTTTATGTAGTGCTTACAATAAAATACTGCGTCAAAGCAGCTTTGTCTCGATGCAAAAAAACATTCAATTCTGCCGTGAAGCAGCTCTAGAAGTTTATATAATCATATTGTCTGGCTAGTTTATTTTTTATTACTTTATTTTTCATAAACATACCATACTTTCAACCAAACTGAATCATTAAAAACAAGTTTAAACGGGTAAATCTATTGTGTATTCTGCATTTTCTGTTGATATACTCCATTTAAACAGTAATAGATCCAAGATGGCCCAGTGAAGAAAATTTCACACTAGGAAATGAACAATAACACATGGGGGTGGGGGGTGAAGATATGGTATACAACTGTATATAATTAGCGTGCATCAGGAAGCCACTATCAATACGCAGGGTACTGAAATCGCTTTTGTATGGGAGCTCGCTTTTCACTTTCTGTGTATAGTGAGTGGTTTCCTCCAGTGAAAATGTAGCCTTTATACTTTATAAACGATCATGTTGCTATTTTCATTTGAAAATGTTATATTTAATATAAAACAACAAACCCAAACGATACCCAACCCTAAACAGCTGAAGACATTACTTGCTAATACTAGTCTTTACATTTTTTTACATGACGTCTTTCATTTTTGGAGTTTTGACATTGTTTGACACAGCTGTTAGTACGCCTTTAGTCACGGACCACTGGCTGAAATCTGACACATACGGCACACTTAACTGGAAACACTTCAGCAGTTTCGAAGTCGTCCTCTGATTGGTTGAAGTGTACAGGATTTCCGGGAGACGCATGTGTCGCGTTCTTTACCGGTCCACCTGGAAACAACCCAAAGCCGTCCGATCGAAGAAGAAAGCTTTGTGTTTACATCGGTGGCAACGAGCATCAATCAAGATCATGGCCGTAGCCAGGGTTTCAAAATTAATGAGGTCTGGGGGTTGTTAAGAATTGTGCAATAATAATGGCTAGTACTATTTTGATAACACAGTTTCGTACAGATAATATCCTAATGATCATTGCCTTTGTCTTACCGGATGTGGTCTCCTCAGCAATAAACTATCCGCGCGCGCAGGTTAAGTGCCGACGATGCAGTGTTGCCAGATATTGCTATGAAAAACAAGAAAAAGCATTCCCCGAAAAATGGACCAAAGTAAGTTCCAATCTTGTATTTTGCAAATAAGATACAGAATCGCTAAGCCCAACCTTCATCTTCCCACTTTATTAACGCCCTAATTACTTTATTAACGTAGTCACAGTAAGTATGAAAAAGTCCAATGACGCTTATAATAACTAGATCATGCAACATGGAGCGGAGCCCTTACGAGCTTGAGTCATCGACATGATTTTAAATAATTTTTCATTCAGAACTTAATTTTATTTTCGAACATGAAAAATGTATCTCATAGCTGGCTACGGGCTTGATCAAGATAGATTAAACGCTGGATTCGCTGGTTTCACGGTATGAACTGTTTAAAAGACATTTTAAAAATAAAAGATATTTCAACTTGTTTGCCGACTGGATATGGCAAGAGTCTTATTTCCCAAGCCTGGCTGATTTCCTCTGCGTTATGCTAACAGATCCTTCAGGAGACTGATGCAGCATTGTTTTTGTAAATTTTTGAGATGTTCGTGAATGAATGATTTAAGTTTAAACTAAACTTGGACCTCACAGTGTTAGGTAATTTTAGACCCATCTCCAACCCGTGTTTTATTGCAAAGATTTTGGAGAAAATAGTCCTCCAACAATTGCAAAGTTTTCTAGCAGAAAATGCAGTTTTTTTAATATTTCAATCTGGTTTTAGAAAACATCCTTCTACCGAGACTGCTTTGTTGAAGGTTTTTAATGATGTACCAATAACGTGATTCTGGTGAATATGCTGTTCTTGTGCTTTTAGATTTAACTGCTGCTTTTGATACAGTAGATCATGCTGTTCTTATTGCCAATTTGAAACATTGTGTAGGCATTACAGAGACTGCACTTAAGTGGTTTAAATCTTATTTTTCCAACAGAAGCTTCTCAGTTAAGATTGGAGAGTATACCTCTAGTAATGCTGTATTACCGTGTGGGGTTCCTCAGGGCTCCATTTTGGCCCCAATTATTTTTTCTCTTTACATGCTGCCACTTGGTTCTATTATTAGAAAACATGGGCAGTCATTCCATTGTTACACTGATGACACACAAATTTATCTGCCCCTCAAGCGAAATACAGATGGTTTGGATAACCTCTTGGCCTGTTTGACTGATGTAAAGGCATGGCTTTCTTTAAACTTTCAGAATTTCAATGAGAGTAAAACAGAAATTATTATATTTGGACCCTAAATACCTACTAAATGGTATGGCTCCAGCTTACCTTTCTGTCCTACTGCCTGAGCACCATTCAACCAGTATCACTCAGGTTATCTTTAACTCTTATTCCATAGCTCTTATGTTGTTTCCAACTGCAACCACTAAATCCGACGAACCACTTTAAGTTGTATACCCTTATCGAAGAATCAAGAAAAAACACCAACCTATGTGTTCGTCACCATCATCTTGTTTTATTCTGCAGGGTTCTGGGCCATCCATGTTCTCGCCGGTCTTTTATGAAGTCTATCTTTGTCACGGAACCGCCAAAATGAAAAGTAAATCAGTTATCAAATTGATGCTTTTCAATACTTTCTTATATTGTTAGAAAAGATTCATATTTTGAATAAATGCTGTTCTTTAATTTTTATTCATCAAAGAATCCTGAAAAAAATATCGCAGTTTATAAAAAAAAAATATTGTGCAGCACAACTGTTGATAATTCTAATAATAAATCAGCATATTATACTGATTTCTGAAGATCATGTGACACTTTATACTGGAGTAATGATGCTGAAAATACAGCTGCGTATCACAGAAATAAATTACATTTTAAAGGATATTAAAATAGAAACCATTATTTTATATTGTAATAACATTTTACAATATTACTGTTTTTTCTGTATTTTTGATCAAATAAATGCAGCCTTGATGAGCCAATCTGTTTTTAGCGTTATTATCCCTTTCTGACATGAAGTCATTACTTTTATATTCCCTCTTGTTAAGTCTTATCAGGCAGATGTGAGACTATTAACCAGTTAAATATCTTTAAAGTACAGTATCATGTTCATATGAACCTACATTTAGTTCAATTTACAGCTCTCGGTGCAATAAAATAATTAGTTTAGTAGGGACAGACACTGATAATAAACCTTTCAAATGAAAAGCACAAACGCGCGTCTCTTCAGTAAAGCCGGTTCTGTTGTTGAACACTTTAACGCTTTTATGGCACACTTTAACATCAGTAACTCGTTAGCATGTTTACACAGCTAGCGTTAGCTCGCGTCTCGCACGCGGCCCACACAACACAGCGCGAGTTTGAAACACATCTCTAGCACACACAAACCATCAGGAATATGTGATATATACCTCACCGAGACCAGAACTCAATATCTATATCGCTGCTTGTCCTCGAGGTCTTCAGGCTTCCCCGTCCGCTCTAAAGTGCAGTCTTTAGCCTGTTCTCCGTGCTTTATTATGATCTCACACAGTTTCTGCAGGTCGCTCTGCACAGCTGCTGTGTGCTTTCTCTCTTCTTCCTCTTCTAATGTTTATTGGCGGTTGGCAGACTAGTTTATTAGTGCTTTACCGCCACCATCTGAACTGGAGTGTGGAGCATCGACGCATGTGTATCATACTAAATAATAATAATAATAGTCATAAATAAATAAATAAATAAAGATACAGGACATTATATAAGAATATAATGATGTTTAAGATATTTTAACAAAGATAAACTTATTCCTTTTTAGCTTACTTAATACATCTTCTAGCATCACGCTTCCACTTTCTTCTATATTACGTTAGCTTCTAGCGTTTGTCGTTCGTTGTTATATGCTCTACAATGCAACAGTACATGCTCTACAGTTTCAACAATCCCACAATGCATGCATAATCCATTCGGATGTTTCCTGATTCTATTTAGATTTCCATTCAATGCAGTATGTCCTGTTTGAATTCTTCTTGTCTTCTCAATCCCATGTCATTGTTACGTATTCCTACTTCTCTTTGAATTCTATCTCGATGTCGTCCAGTCTTCTCTTTCTCCCAAAGTTCCTGCCGTGCATTTATAAGAGCTTTCCTAATTATTATTTTTGCTTCTGCCTTAACTCATTTTTATATCAATTCCTATCTGATTCAAGTTCAAAGAATTTAGCATGCTTATCTGCATTTTCCCATTTCCTTCAACTCCAACATGTGCTGGAACCCAAATAAATGAAACAAAAATTCCCCGATTTTTCATTCTATATACAGTATATATACTGCAGTATTTCCAGTATGACATCTTGTCTGCAGTTCTTCTTCTTTTTTTGGTTTTATGGCGGGTTGCGAACCAACTTCATAGGTGCATACCGCCACCTACTGTGATGGAGTGTGAAGAGAATGTACTCACCTAAATCTTAAATTCTGTTCATTATTCCACAATTCTTAAGAAATCTCATGACTGCACTTATTTGTTTTCCTGCATTTGGACCATCATTCAGGATACTACTTAATGAAAATTCTTTAACTCCTAAGGATTGTAATTCATCTTTAAGTCGATCTCTTTCTCTTTCATATGCTGTACATACCATCATAACGTGTTCCACTGATTCCTCTGTTAAACAAACATTACATAGACCAGTATTATGTTTCCCTATAATGTATAGTGTTTGGTTAAGATTTGAGTGTCCTGTTCGTATATGTGTTAAAATGACTTGTTCCCTTCTACTTATGTTATGAATGATTTTTCTTCTCTTTATACTCCTTTGTACTTTGTGATAATGCCTACCTGTTTGACATGAGTCCCAGTATATCTGCCATACAATATTGCATGCATTTAATATTAACTGTTTCCCTTCTATTCTGCTGAGTGCAATATTTATACTTGGATCATCCATATTTAAGGATTCTTTAGCCATTTTATCTACCTCTTCATTACCTTGAATTCCCACATGTGCAGGTACCCATATAAACCGAGTAATTATCCCTATCTGTTTAATACTATATAGTGTAATCATGATTTCTATTAAAATGTCTTTTCTATTTGATTGCCATGATTGTTTGGTTTTATGGCGGGTTGCGAACCAACTTCATAGGTGCATACCGCCACCTACTGTGATGGAGTGTGAAGAGAATGTACTCACCTAAATCTTAAATTCTGTTCATTATTCCACAATTCTTAAGAAATCTCATGACTGCACTTATTTGTTTTCCTGCATTTGGACCATCATTCAGGATACTACTTAATGAAAATTCTTTAACTCCTAAGGATTGTAATTCATCTTTAAGTCGATCCCTTTCTCTTTCATATGCTGTACATACCATCATAACGTGTTCCACTGATTCCTCTGTTAAACAAACATTACATAGACCAGTATTATGTTTCCCTATCATGTATAGTGTTTGGTTAAGATTTGAGTGTCCTGTTCGTATATGTGTTAAAATGACTTGTTCCCTTCTACTTATGTTATGAATGATTCTTCTTCTCTTTATACTCCTTTGTACTTTGGGATAATGCCTACCTGTTTGACATGAGTGTAAACATAACCTTGTACTCATCCTCCGTCCGCATTGTTTTACTCCTTCCTCCTTCTCCCCCGATTTCTTCCGAATCTGAGCCTCTGTCTTTCCGTTTCTGAGATGTCAGCTCTACCTGATTCCACTCTCCACAATTCAAATCTGCAAAATCATCTTCTTCTTCTATGCTACTTCCGTCATTCTCTTCATTCACACCACAGTCATCGCCAACCCCGCCACGGCGTCTTTCCTTCGCCATGACGCCCCACTCCGTTCCTCGTGATCCTGCCGCCATCTTCACTATTCTCCGCGCCCTCTCCCCCTGCGTCGAATCTTGTCTGCAGTTAGACTGGCCTGATTGAATGCTCTTTAACGCAGCCAATGAATCTGAACATATTACTGCTTTTTTTTTATTCTATTTTCCTCTACCCACTGGAGAGCCATAACAATAGCTACCAACTCTGCTGTAAACACAGAACATGTGTGTGTGCGTGTGGGTACATAGTTGTGCACACATCTGTGCACATCTGATTGATTTTGCATCTAATACGGTCAAAAACACACAAGGTTTACATTTAAACACAGTTGGTTATGTCTAAAATTAAAGTAAACAGTTGAGAGAGAAACGGATGTGTGCAGCTCTTAAAGCGACAGTAGCTACTAAACATGCTGCCGCTTGTCATTAAAGGAATAGTTCACCCAAAATTACATTTGCTCACTCACATTGTCCCAAACCTGTATTAATGTCTTTCTTCTGCATTAACACAAAATATGATATCTTGAAGAATGTGGGTTACCAAACAATCTTATTTTTTTTTTATAGACCCTTTTCACATTTCCGTGTTTCTCAGCAGCGCAGTCATCATAGATGGGTAACTCTATAGTAGTGAATGGGAGACTACCACAAATATATATATATTCAGCCCTGTTAAGTCGAACGCTCCTAATGCGTGCTTATTTTCATTTATTTAAACATGTAGTGGCCTTTAATTTGTGACTTCAATCATTTCAAATAAAACTGATTTTTTTTTTTGCTGCAGAAGTTTAATAGAATTGGTTAAATTTAAAGAAAGCAAGCATTAAATATGTAAAATGATTGTATAAAGGCAGCAAATACACAGCACTAACACGGCGGTAGAAGTATTATTCTGGTGCATTTAAATCTTCTTCTGGTGATTGGTTAATGAGCTAAGCTAGTCACATGACTGTAGATTCTACTGATAAGCACTTTTTGGGCGAGTCTAAATTCTTGAATCACATGATGTATTCAAATGGATACACGAGCTGCGTCCCAGTTCTCCTACTTATACTATGTACTAAAAGTATGTACTTTTTTTGTTATGGAAAGTACATACTTTTAAGTGTGTAGCAAGAGAGTATTCTGGGATATACTACAAAGGCGTCATTTAACGGAAGAGAATGTTGTTGCCTAGTTACGCGCAATCAATGTAAACAAAGCATTTAAGATTTAATTCATTCCTATTCATCCAATAAAGTGGCGGGGCATAGAGGAGAAACAATGTTGTACAGTATGTGGAAAATAATGTGTTTTTTTAACTTTAAACCGCATAAACACATTTCATTACACCAAATACACAAAATAATGTTCTTTTTAGCAACATCATATGACCCCTTTAAAGCCCTTGAGGTGAGCCCAGAATTCACCCCCATCGTTATTACATGCGGTGTAATTCTACACAACATGTGCCCGGTGACATAATTGATGCGGATATGGATGACGACGATGACGGAGATGTCATGAGCAACACGCCGAAGCCAGAGTAGTGTCTGGTGACGTCGTCAGGAGCCGTTTTTTTTTATTCTATTTTCCTCTACCCACTGGAGAGCCATAACAATAGCTACCAACTCTGCTGTAAACACAGAACATGTGTGTGTGCGTGTGGGTACATAGTTGTGCACACATCTGTGCACATCTGATTGATTTTGCATCTAATACGGTCAAAAACACACAAGGTTTACATTTAAACACAGTTGGTTATGTCTAAAATTAAAGTAAACAGTTGAGAGAGAAACGGATGTGTGCAGCTCTTAAAGCGACAGTAGCTACTAAACATGCTGCCGCTTGTCATTAAAGGAATAGTTCACCCAAAATTACATTTGCTCACTCACATTGTCCCAAACCTGTATTAATGTCTTTCTTCTGCATTAACACAAAATATGATATCTTGAAGAATGTGGGTTACCAAACAATCTTATTTTTTTTTTATAGACCCTTTTCACATTTCCGTGTTTCTCAGCAGCGCAGTCATCATAGATGGGTAACTCTATAGTAGTGAATGGGAGACTACCACAAATATATATATATTCAGCCCTGTTAAGTCGAACGCTCCTAATGCGTGCTTATTTTCATTTATTTAAACATGTAGTGGCCTTTAATTTGTGACTTCAATCATTTCAAATAAAACTGATTTTTTTTTTTGCTGCAGAAGTTTAATAGAATTGGTTAAATTTAAAGAAAGCAAGCATTAAATATGTAAAATGATTGTATAAAGGCAGCAAATACACAGCACTAACACGGCGGTAGAAGTATTATTCTGGTGCATTTAAATCTTCTTCTGGTGATTGGTTAATGAGCTAAGCTAGTCACATGACTGTAGATTCTACTGATAAGCACTTTTTGGGCGAGTCTAAATTCTTGAATCACATGATGTATTCAAATGGATACACGAGCTGCGTCCCAGTTCTCCTACTTATACTATGTACTAAAAGTATGTACTTTTTTTGTTATGGAAAGTACATACTTTTAAGTGTGTAGCAAGAGAGTATTCTGGGATATACTACAAAGGCGTCATTTAACGGAAGAGAATGTTGTTGCCTAGTTACGCGCAATCAATGTAAACAAAGCATTTAAGATTTAATTCATTCCTATTCATCCAATAAAGTGGCGGGGCATAGAGGAGAAACAATGTTGTACAGTATGTGGAAAATAATGTGTTTTTTTAACTTTAAACCGCATAAACACATTTCATTACACCAAATACACAAAATAATGTTCTTTTTAGCAACATCATATGACCCCTTTAAAGCCCTTGAGGTGAGCCCAGAATTCACCCCCATCGTTATTACATGCGGTGTAATTCTACACAACATGTGCCCGGTGACATAATTGATGCGGATATGGATGACGACGATGACGGAGATGTCATGAGCAACACGCCGAAGCCAGAGTAGTGTCTGGTGACGTCGTCAGGAGCCGTCTGGCGGCAGCAGTTGGAGCACGACTATGTTTAGAATCATGTTTTTCAACTCTCCCTTGTTAAAAAGTTCTATAGAAGTTCTGTTCTGTCATAAAGTTCTAAATACATTACAAATCACATCCCCAGTTAAATAAACAAACAAATCAATTAATGGTAATAGTAATAATAAAGACTTTTGTACTGGCAGTATTAAAAATATTTCAATCAGCATACAAAGACTTCCATTCTATCATAGTAACTCTGGTTAACATCTGTTTATAGCTCTAAACTATTTACAAAATTGTAGCTGAGGAGAAACAAACTCCTATGAAAAATGGGAGGACTATATTTAGAAAATTGCTGTAAAACACGAGTAATCATTAGCTCCTCCTGTCCTTGCTGCTTCTCCTAGAACCATTACCAAACAACACCTTGGATTCAGATGTTTATTAGCCGTTAGAGTGCGCATCGATCTGTACTTTGAATCATAACCAGAAGTAGTAGACCATCCGGGAATCTTTGGCACACTCTTTTCAACATACTATGATTTGGGACATACTAATTCTATTTTCGAATACTATTTAGGATGGATAGAATGTGAATTGGGACGCAGCAATGGTCTTTGATCTGAGCATGCTTTGTCTGCACATTCCATTTTGTGATATTGGAAGTGCCTTCGACTCCTTCTGAGGCCATTACATAAAAAATGTCCCACACAGATTCAAGAGCATCATTGCATCATACATTTGTGTCCCTTAATCGCGCTCAGGCTCACATTTGCTGGGTACAAAACTGTAGATCTCATGTGAAGATTGCTTAAAGCTTTTGTTCAATATTACAGCATATGGCTGGAATCAGTGCACTAAGAGAATGACTGTGTTATCCACATAAACGGTGAAGCAAATCCCTACAGAAAAACACTCAATACATATCAAACTATCTGTAATAGACAAAGCAATAGTAACACATGGAAAACATCGTAACTCACTTGTGTGTCTTCCTCACTGCTTTGAGTCTCTTATTGTGACAAAAATAAAGTTCCTCCACACTCTCTGATGTGTTCGGATCACAAGGAATGCCATGTAAAGACTGTTTTTAGGACACTGTTAGGAACAGTGCGTTCCAACAGAACTGAAGTGCAAAACAAGGCTGGTGGTCAGTACTATGTTTTTGGTCTACTGCAATCCATTTCAGGGGAACGCTATAAAAACATGGACATTTGAAGGAACATGAGCAGTTTTGGAGCTCCAGGTGACAAAAGCAACTCAATTCTGGCCCATTCTTGGAACTGTGCAGAACTTGGTGCAGGAGGAACTTTGAAGGACTCACAAAATCTTACAAAAGATGCAAAACACCACGGTGTTCTCGACAACTTCAGCGCTTTCAAGTACGAGGATCACCTTAACTTTGCGGAAACCTACATTTCCGCTGAGTCAAATTGTGAGAAGGTTCTCAGAAATGCAAGCTGCATCAAAATAAGGAGAAAAACAACCTACCACTGCTCAGACAACAACATACAACTGACCAAATGGAATCTGTCCATGGACGATCCAAAGGAATGGATGCAACAAGGATAAATGGATACAACCCAGATATGCTGAAGGTATGGAACGCTAACATGGACAACATGAAATGCCAACGGAGACCAGGACATCTAGATGAGCCCCAGAGACTGATCCCCTCCGAAAACCTCGTCTCCTAGACGGCCATTGGGACAAAACCACAGGAACCAGATGAGTCCTCTGCACAATCTGATTCTGCTGCAGCCTAGATTTAAACTGGGTTTGTCTGGCCAGAGGAGAAAGACACTCTATTTCGACACACTATTTCCCCGTTTAATACTGAAAAGCTGCTTTGACACAATTTGCATTGTAAATAGCGCTATATAAATCATGGTGACTTGACTTGACATTCAGCACGTTCTTGACTCGTACAGCTGCATCATGTAAATGTTGTCCTACGTTTCCAAGCCAGAGCATGAAATGAATATATTCCTGAAGACAATAATACTAATGGATGGTGTCTTCTATTATGTTTAACACACATAACTTTGTTAAAGGGGTCATATAATGCGATTTCAAGTTTTCCTTTCTCTTTGGAGTGTTACAAGCTGTTGGTGAATAGATAAGATCTGTAAAGTTGCAAAGACTAAAGTCTCAAACCCAAAGAGATATTCTTTGTAAAAGTTAAAAGTCGGCATGAAACGGAAGTTGCGTTTGTCTTTTCTTCTCTACTGTGACGTATATCCGAGGGAAACAGCATCTGAAATGAGAGGGCGGGACTTGATTTCGTCCATTTTCAATTCTGATTTCATGGTGACTTTAAGACTGGTCCACGCCCTCCTAAAACGCCTCGTTTAAACACGCCACACATGTCTACGTCACGATGTTGGGAAAATTTGCAAAACACCGCCCAAATGTCCACGCAAAGAAAGAAGGCGTAACTTTACTGTTGCTGCCACCGCCGCCATGTCGTGAAGGCGCTGTGTTTCGTTGTGAAAGTGAAACTACTTTGTTTGGTCTTCCAAAAGAGGACACAACTACAAATCAGTGGTTAAGTTGTATTT
>NW_015549658.1:122847-127098 GCF_001515605.1 Sinocyclocheilus anshuiensis | reverse complement strand
CTGATCCTGGGAGAGTAGACTACAATGCCGGCTGTTCTGACTCACAGACTGTAAATACGTTTTCACATTTAAAGGATTTGCCACTGACGAATCAAACGTGAGTTTTGGGCAGTGTAGAGTAGCGCTTGTTGTTTGTCATTTCTCTGATCACAAATGCAGACATGGTTTTATGTTACGCGGCGTGATGCAACACAACGCGTAAAAAGACAGTATAAGTCATTATAATCCATAATTATGTCCCCACTGGATGCAACAAATGCCTCGTTTATAATGGGTTTTCATGTTTTTGTCTCGTCGCTCCGGCCGGACAGGGCATCATCACAGTATGGTGAGGGGCGTAACATTTCCGTCACACGCTTGAGGTATTCGGCCAATCACAACGCACTGGATAGCTGGCCAATCAGAGCACACCTCCCTTTTCAGAATGATGAGCTTTGTTAGAATTGACATGTTTCAGAAAGAAGAGCAACAATAATGTACTGTATATGGAAAATAACATATTTTCTTAACCTTAAACCGCATAAACACATTGCATTACACCAAATACACAAAATAATGTTCTTTTTAGCAACATCATATGACCCCTTTAAAGCCCTTGAGGTGAGCCCAGAATTCACCCCCATCGTTATTACATGCGCAGTTGGGAAACAAAGTAACTCAGATATTTTCTTGCAAATTAAAAAAGTAATGTGTTACTTTACTAGTTACTTGAATAAAAGTAATCTGATTACGTACCCCCAACACTGGTAATGACAAGTGACTATTTTTTCTGATTTTTTTTTTCTTCAGCGGTAACTAAACTCATCTGCAAGGACAGAACTTAAACTAAACTTTCTGCTCATGAAGAGAGAGTTTTGATTATTGTTCCCTTTCGATACTTCACTCGTACTGCGTCTTGCTTAAGACGCATATGGGAAAAAAAACGTTTTTCTCCTAAACTGAAGCCTTTTCATTCACGCAGTGAAACTGCAAGGCCATTGGTTCGTGCAGAGCTTTCGCAGCTGGAATCGGGACCTCTCAGCTCGGCTGACCTGCTTCTCCGCCGCTCCAGCGATGCAGGAGTTCTGGTCCGTTTCGATGCAGGAGTTCTGGTCCGTTTCCCCTGCCGCCATCCGGCGATTCTGAAAGAGCTTATTTCTAGCAGGTAAGCCCTAAAAGAGCAAATTAGCAACGTTGTTGCAAATGTCGCGCTGTGAGTGTGGCTCGTGCAGGGAAACTTGCACGATGCAGAAGAGCAATGAGTACGTCATCTGTCTGGGCAGATCCCACGCAGAGACTGCTCTCTCACTGAGACGGAATGCTCACTTGAGCATGAGTCTCGCTCTTCTCCACTCGCAGACCGCCTTCACTGGAGGCAGCCCCGCTCTCCCGTTTCTCCTCTCTCAGCGAGCCTCGGAGAGCGAAACAGCGGAGTCAGGGAGCTAAGCAACCAGGTCTGAGCGATCGCCTGCTTGCACAGTACCCGCGTGCTCGCTCTCCCCGTTGCACTCGGAATCCGCAGCAGAAGGGCAGTGAGCTACGCGCTTACTGAGACAAAATGCTCACTTGAACATGAGTCTCGCTCTTCTCCACTCGCGTGCCGCCTTCACGGAAAGCAGCCCAGCTCTCCTGTTTCTCCTCTCTCAGCAAGCCTCGGAGAGAGAAACGACGAAGCCTGGGAACTAAGCAACCGGGTCTGAGCGATCTCACGCAGAGCCTCGCTCTCCCCGCTGCGCTTCAATCCGTGTCTCACACAAAAGGATCAGTGCCCCTCTTTACATCGAGCGGCAATACATACAAGTAGATCGGGAAAGATGCTGCTGCTGACAGCTTCAAATTTGTGTGTGTGTCACTATGGTTGTGCTCACAGAAACTGGCTGCTTTTATCACAAAAGCAGTCAGTTCCCGTTCGTTCGCGGAAGGCGGCCCCGCCTCCCCGCGCTCATGCTTCTCTCCTCCCAGCTACCTCGGAGGAAGCAACGACGAGCTCGCGGGTTGAACGATCAGACTTGAGCAAATCCTCTACACACATGCGTGCTTAATCTGACAGTGTGTGTTACACATGAGGATCGGTGCACCTCGTTATACGAGCAGCTTAATCCTCCCAAGCAGATCAAAGTGAAACGCAAGCAGCTTCGCATTGTGTGTGCGTCGCTGAGCCCTGCCTCCCCCGCTCTTGTGTTTCTCTCCTCCCAGTTACTCGGAGGCAGAAATGGCAAACTCGCGGGTATGATCGATCAGGCTTGAGTGATTTAATGCCGGCAAGGCCCCCGCTTGCATCACTCTCCAAGCAGCTCTTTGATCTGCCAGTGTGTTTACACGAGAGGATCGCCGCCCTCATTGTCGAGCGGCTGAATCCTCCTGGGCGGTTTGGAGCAGAACGCTGTCACCAATGATTCAATATCGCTGACAGCTCTGTATTTGAACGCGCCTCTCGCCTGGGTCACGCCCACGCTGAGGCTGCGCTGCTGAGACATACCGCTCTTACAACGAGAGCTCATGTCTCGCTCTGCTTTGCTCGCGGCTCGCCTTCTTGAATAAAGACGGCCCCGCCCCTCCCCTCATCCGCTACGAGCGGATTTGAGAGAATGCGCGCAGCATTTTTGATCTGCCTGAGTGTTACACATAAAGATCATCAAAACTCCTCTTCTAATGAGCGGTTTGATCTTTTAGGCGGATTAAAAGAGAACGCTGTCACGAATGATTATTATCACTGACAGCTTCAAATTGGACGCGTCTGGGCCACGCCCACGCTGAGGCAGCGCGCACAGGGGCTGACTGCTCTGCTATGAGAGCATCAAGTCTGGCAAAGCATTTTCTGAAAGCATTTTTCAGGGAAAAGCTAATTTCCTCTTCTGAGTGTGGGGTCCCCATACAGCGACCAGCCTCTCAATTTAATCCAACCCCTTGTCACATGGGCTGAGGCCTGACAGGCCATCCCTGTAGTGCCAAACTGGGTGTTGGAAACAATAAAATTAGGTTATTCACTGCAATTCGCTCGAATACCCCACGATTCAACTGCGTGGTTCCCACCTCAGTTAGAGCAAAGAAGCACACGTCCTGCACTCTGATCTGGGTGAACCATTTCTACGGCTCATATCGCCAGCAAATTCATCACCTCTGAGCGAGTCAGGCTTCCAATGGGTACCACTCACCTGGGTCTGCAGCATATGCGCCCCCTTCAACGCTGGTTGAAACCACGGGTTCCATCCCATGCGTGGCGTCACGGACGCCTGCAGATCAGGGTGCATCAGGCCTGTGTAACAGCCCTGGCCGAATGGTTTGCAGAAGGACAGTTGTCACAACAGATCGATCTTCCTCCTATGTGCAGCCTTAGCTACTCTGATTCCTCTCTTCAGTTTGGCTCTGGCCGCACTATACAGCTCCTCATCACCAGCCCTGAGCGCGGCGTTCCTCGCTCTGAGCAGGCACTGCACTTCTTTGGTCATCCAAGGCTTCTTATTAGGATAAACCCGGATGCGTTTTTCCACTGTAACAGAGTCCATGCAGTACCTAATGTAGCCCAGGACAGCTGTTGTATACTGCTCCAAATCCTGATGTTTGAAAACATCCCAGTTTGTTGACTCGAAACAGTCCTGCAGCTCAAGAGAGGCACCTTCAGGCCAAGTTATAACAGTTCTGAATGTGGTAGAAACACTCTTTCTTAGGGGAGTATAAGCTGGAATTAAAAGCAGGGACATGTGGTCTGATTGGCCCAGATGTGCTAATTGCTTAGCCCTAAAACCCCGCTTAATGTTTGAGTAGGCCTTATCCAGTGTAATTGCTCCTCTAGTAGCACATTTAATGTGCTGATAGAATTTAGGGAGCACTACCTTTAAATCTGCATGATTAAAGTCCCCTGCAACAATGTGAATAGCCTCAGGATACATGCTGGAATTAGCATAACAGAGATGTGATCCGAGTACCCTAGGTGGGGGCGGGGTACAGCCTTGTACGCATTCTTTTCTGTTGTGTAAATAGAGCACCACAAGAGAAAGCATTGAGCCGCAGCATCTATGCGCGCCGCCATCTTAACTATCTATCTATCTAAATAAACTATCTAAAAAGGCTTCAACACCAACTGCCTGGAAATACTAGCAGTATGTCGAGCCTGTCAGTTCTTCCTGTCAGTCCTAAAAGGGCACCATGTGCTCAACCCGCGCTCGCTGAGAGCAGCGCATATACCGGGCAAATTGAACCAAGGAGTGGACATGTTATCAAAGAGCAATGTCCCCTCAGGGGAGTGGACACTCCATCTGCAGACGGTTCAGA
>NW_015549658.1:120580-122719 GCF_001515605.1 Sinocyclocheilus anshuiensis | reverse complement strand
GGGAGTGGACGCTCCATCCGCAGACGGTTCAGAGGATCTGGGAGATCTTCGGCGAGGCCGAGGTGGACCTCTTCGCCTCCGAGAAAACTCTCACTGCTCAATCTATTTCTCAAAAACCAGGGACGCGTTGGCCCACAATTGGCCTAACCTTCTTCTTTATGCTTTTCCCCGATCGCTCTGATCCCACAGGTAATCAGGCGAGTGAGGGAACGAGAACACAGGGTTCTCCTGGTGGCCCCCCTTGGATGAACCAGCTGTGGCTATTGGAGCTAACTCAGCTATTGATAGAGGCCCCTTGGCCTGTTCCACTGAGACAGGATCTCCTCTCTCAAGCGAACGGGATATTATGGCATCCTCGGCCCGACTTATGGGCCCTGCACCTCTGGCCGCTCAACAGGAGCCTTCGTGCCTCCCAGAGCAAGTCTTAAACACAATTTCGGAGGCTAGAGCTCCGTCTACGAGACGCCTCTATGCCTTAAAGTGGTCTTTTTTCTCCGCCTGGTGTCTAAACCGCGGCAAAGACCCTCTCACTTCCGAATTAGCAGAGGTGCTGCCATTTCTACAAGAGCTGCTGGATAAGGGTCGTTCCCCATCCACGCTCAAAGTCTATGTAGCGGCTATAGGGGCCTCTCATGTCCCTATCGAGAGTCAATCGGTGGGCAGAAATAGCGCGGTCATCCGCTTCCTGAAGGGTGCAAGGAGGCTGAATCCGCCTCGTCCCCCTACTGTCCCTTCATGGGACCTGCCCACTGTGCTGAGGGCCCTGAAGGGCCCCGCTTTCGAGCCGCTACAGTCCGCCAACATTAGGTCGCTATCGCTGAAGGCTGCTCTGCTTCTAGCACTAGCATCAGTAGAGTGAACAGGGGACCTGCAGGCGCTCTCAATTAGCCCTGCCTGCCTGGAATTCGGGCCTAACGACTCTAAAGTCGTCCTGAAACCGAGGCACGGTTACATACCTAAAGTGCTCTCCACTCCGTTCAGAGCACAGGTCATTACGCTCTCCGCGCTTCCTCCAACTGAAGAGGACAGAGAGCTATCTCTGTTCTGCCCCATCAGAGCGTTGAAAATCTATATTGAGCGTTCCGCTCCCTATAGGTGATCGGAACAACTCTTTGTCAGCTTCGGTAACCGCACCAAGGGGTTTCCGGTTACGAAGCAAAAACTCTCTAGATGGATAGTAGACACCATCTCACTAGCGTACTCTTCCTTGGGCCTCCAATGCCCCATTGGAGTATGGGCCCACTCGACTAGAGGCATCGCCTCGTCGTAGGCATGGTCCTTTGGTGTGTCCATTGCGGATATTTGTGAGGCGGCCGACTGGTCCTCGCCATCCACATTTGCGAGGTTTTATAACCTGGAAGTCCCGGCCTTACAGGCCAGGGTCCTTTCCGCTTGAAAGGACATGCGCTGCGTAAACGGACATGGCAGAGAGCCCTTGGCCATACCGCGACCAAGTTCTCTGGCATTGTTCACCTGTTAGCTCTCGACCCCTCCCAAGTTCTCTGGCATTGCTCACCTGTTAGCTCTCGACCCTTGGGTGTCGAAGTTACGGGGATACTCTGGAACGATTAACCAGGCCGGGTGTGACCTAGAAAGCTCAGTCTGTTTTAGCCTTGGGTTATTGTTGACTTCTCTATAAGCATTGCTTGCTTATGGAAGTTATACCTTAAGTCGTTCCACTACATTAGCACGGCATGATTGGACTGTTCCCATATGCGTCTAGCAAGACGCAGTACAAGTGAAGTATCGAAAGGGAACGTACTCGGTTACTAATAATCTGCACCTTATTGATGACCCGTGGCTTTAATATACTGCATCTGTGCCAGCGCGTGATGTAATAAAACTGCAGCTCGTTAATAAACGTTTTTTTAATTGTTTTATCCATTTTATACAACCCGCCTTTAATTAGCAAGTGCACTCGCGCATAAGCAAATTTCAAGTTCAACACTTTTTGTTCCATTCAGTTGTGGATGCTGCTGATTAACCGAGACCGCCACGGCTCAGCAAAGAAGCAAAGAGACATACGTGCGTGTGTGTTTTCCTTAGAAAAAGTTTCCCCAGAAATAAAATGCATTTTTCCTTACAAATTGTATTATCAGCATAACAATTCGAGTAAATGTGTAAAAGGTATGGCATGAT
>NW_015549658.1:119905-120458 GCF_001515605.1 Sinocyclocheilus anshuiensis | reverse complement strand
GGATGATTGTATTGAGAATAACTTTCATCTTTTCTTCAACTGAATACTGTTTCCGTGCTGTTTTGATGTATTTTAAAGATTTGGCAGTCAAAATTAAAACTGCTGGATGAAAGATATTCTTTATTCTTTATGACAAACAAAATAATGTGAATTACAAAATGTACAACATTTTTAAAATGTATAAATTGCGGTGTACAGCGTTTATTATGAGGGGGTAGAATCCACAGCTCAGTACTCACTACTCAATACTCATGAGTACTTTTAAATAGGCTACTCTTTTACTCTTACTCAAGTAGTTTTTTTGGACAAGTACTTTTACTCTACTCACACTACGTTTTTTGGAAGGTAATGGTACTTTTACTTGAGCATATTTTTTCAGTACTCTTTCCACCACTGAGTATGAGTGAAGTATCGAAAGGGAACGTACTCAGTTACTAACATAACCTCGGTTCCCTGAGATACGGGAACAAGTACTGCGTTGCTTGCTGTGCTATGTAGCTGCACGACTCAGTCGTCGCTTCAGTCGAAGTAAACCTGAGAATCCTGTGGCGGG
>NW_015549658.1:112222-119700 GCF_001515605.1 Sinocyclocheilus anshuiensis | reverse complement strand
CTTCGTCGCCATAGGCTCGTGCAGCTCCGCTGCCGAGCCATTGGTTCGGTTTTTAAAGCTCTGCACGAACCAATGGCCGTGCCGTTTCACTGCGTGAATGAAAAGGCTTCAGTTCAGGAGAAAAAAGGCTTTTTTCCCATATGTGTCTTATGCAAGACGCAGTACTCGTTCCCATATCTCAGGGAACCGAGGTTACGTTAGTAACCGAGTACGTTTTCAGTAGACGTTTATTTTAAGAAAATTATGAAAATGGTCCAGATTTCAGAAGGAAAGCCCTGAACAGAAACAGTATTTTTTTTTCTGTCACATGTCCTCGCATATATCTAAATCTATCTATCTATCATATTTTCTATAAAAAACAAGGTAAAAAAAATTTACTTTATATTTTCTTTGTAAATTATCAAAAATTTATGTAAAAAAAAATGTGTCCCGCATTTTCATGTCATTACCGAAACAGTGTATGTTTTAGTCTATTGGCCGAGGCTGATTTTAACTAAACCCATAAATTTATCACCAGGAAATATTCCTGTGTTCCCCTCTCATAGCTACAAGGTGCGATTAGATAGGTCCTATCATTTTGAGGTAAATGTGTTCAAAAGTCTGAAAAATCTGTGTGTATCTTTAAGGAATGTCACTACCAAACACCTTTTTTCTGCAATGAAGCACTCTTTTTTGGGAGTTATTCCATAATATTTAGTTTTTATATGTGTACCACTGTTCAGAACTGTGCTAGCTAACCATGTGCTGATTAGCATCTTTGAGCTAGATTCAAAAGTATCTAAAATGGTCACTACCGAAACATTTGGTGGGGTTTCGGTAGTGACATCTTTGGTTGTTTTGGGTGTTGTAGAATTGTCACTACCAAAACAGTAACAACCGAAACATGTCATCATTGTTTCAGTAGTGACAAAAGGGAACACATAATCCTCATATTTGGGGGAAATAAACAAAATATTAGTACAATTATGCAATTTTCTATTTAATTTTTTGTATTTTAGTATGTTTTAATAGTGTTTTAGTTTGTGAGTTAAAATTCTGTAATGTGATGTGTTCGCTACCAAAGCATTTCTGCCACTATTGAAAATATGCAGTCACGACCGAAACATGGGATGTTTTGTCAAAAATAAAGTATACTGAATTATCAACTGAGATGTTATGATAGTTTTTGGTTCAATGTTTATTCAAACTAATGAATCCTTAACTTTGAAATCAGTATGATCAACTTTTTGCGTTTTACAAAGAAAAATTGGATTCAAAATACAACAAATCTCATAAAATACATTTGAAATATTGTTAAAAATGTAATTGTTATTGATTTACTATTAACTGTCACAGTGACTACTGTGTAGGAGTGAAGGAGCGCAGAGACGAAGGAGAGTCAAGAATAACAGTCTTTAATGATCCAAACAGGGGGTAACACAGGGCAGGCAGGAACACACACGTAGCATCGACGACACCGGACAAAGGAACGGACAACACTTTAAATACAAGACTAAACGAGGGAAGATGACGAGACACACCTGAACCGAATGAACACAATCAAACAAGGGAGAAAACTAGGTCACGGAGCACATGGGGAGAAAAACACACACAAACAGTCCTGGGGTGTGACAGTTCGCCCCCCTCCCGGAAGGCGCATCCTCGCGCCACAGGAACAACAAAGGGAGGGACAGAGGGGAACTCAGGGGGAGATTGGGGTGGAGGACGAACACCCGGGAGGAGAATGGCAAACAGAGTCCAGGGTGGAGACAACGGAGGAAGGAGCCAGGCGGGACCCAGGCCACAGCCATGAAGGCGACCCACGGTGGAGCCGATGAAAGGAGGAGCCATGGTGGAGGAAGGGCTGACGATTCCAGGGGGCCGACCGATGGCAGCGGAGCAGGTGGAGGAGGAGCCCGAGGCAGAGACAGAGAGCCAATGAGCCAGGGTGACGGGAAGGATCCAGAGGGCCGAGGTGGAACAGATGGCTCCAGTGACCGAGGCGGGGATTCTGAAGGCCGCAGTGGAGCTGGAGCGACAGAGGATTGAGGAGGAGCCGAAGGGAATGAGGAGCCTGACAGAGCCAGAGGGATGAGGCGCAGCCGGAGGAGTGGAGTCCCAAGGCAACGAATGGTCGACGACAGACTAAGGCGGAGCCAGAGGGACGAGGGAGCCCGGTGGAGAGAAGGGAGCTAGGAGCCATGGTGGAGCCACTGGGTCGACAGGCCAAGGCGGAGTCTGGGACTCAGAGGCTGGAAGCAGAGGCCAGGGATTCTCCAGCCATGCCGACGATGGAGACTGGCAGACCTGCGGTGCTCGCACAGAACAGATGGTGGGCTGAGGGTGAGCAGAGGGGCTGCCAGACGACAGCGGCGGAGGAGGCAGGAGCGGCAGGGTGGGTGGTCATTTCTGAGCCTCCGGGCTCTCAGGGCTGGTGTGCGCTGCCCACACACACCAAATCACGACTCCCAGCAATGGTAGCGCATCAGACAGGGGAACGACAGGGCTCGCAGACAATTCAGGGCAGACTGATAAGTCCGAGGAAGGTGGGAGGAGAATGGGCATATCCGCATATATATCTGCCTCACAGTCTATTAAGTCCCCTCCAAAGTCCATCAGTCCCAGATTCACAATAAGCTCACCCTCAGCCATGGTGCAGTGGGCGGAGCTCCTCTCTGCGCTCTCGCTGTCTACGGCTTTTTCCCTCGTGGCAGGCATTGTAGCCGGCTCTCGCACCTGGTCTGACGTCATAAACCGCTCCGGCTCCGCGTTGATCCTCAGCTCTGTCGCTCCATGCGGCGGTCTCGGGCTCTCCGTCAGCGGTGGGCTCGGGCTTGAGCTCCGCCCAGCGGGGTGATGGTGGGCTGGGCTCTGAGTCTGAATGTGTTCTGGATCTGGACACTCTCCAGACACCAGATGATCCCTTCCCTCCAGCTCAGTCCAGTGGTGTCTGGGAGGTCGACGGGGCGGTGGTAGTTTGTCCCGATCCAGAACAGTGAGTTCAGCGCAGCATTGTCGAACGGCATTAAAACGGCGAGCTGGCTAAACTCAACTGCATACTCCACAAAGGGCAGGTCTTTACGGGCTAGGGAGGTGAACAAAGCGGCGAGGGGATCCATGGGGGAAAAACAGTAAACAAAACACTGAACAAAACGTGGAAACAAAATGGAGGGGAAACACGCGACTAAACCCTTTTTTTGTTTTTAATGGTCCGGTGTCTGTAGCATCGACGACACCGGACAAAGGAACAAAGGAACGGACAACACTTTAAATACAAGACTAAATGAGGGAAGATGACGAGAAACACCTGAACCGAATGAACACAATCAAACAAGGGAGAAAACTAGGTCACAGAGCACATGTGGATTAAAACTCACACAAACAGTCCTGGGGTGTGACAATAACCCTTCTAATTAAATTGTTATTACTGTGTTTCAGTAGTGACAAATTTGGGGAGAGAACAAATATTCCAAAACTTTCTGAAAATACAATATGATAATTAGCTGCAAAATTACTAGAAATGTGTACCTTGGATATTATACAATATGCATACATACAAAAAAATTTTCAAGATGTTTCCAACTCTGGCTTTGGACCAATTCTGTAGAATGGCCCATAAATCTTCCCCCGCTGGAAGAGACCAGACCTCCTGGAACTTTAATTGAATACCCCTGACTTGTATCATAAAGAAAGACTTTATTTGCATGGTTTTGTAATATCTGTCACATATTTCCTTATGTGCCATGGTAGATCTCTTATCATAGGTTTTAATCCATTACAATGTGCAAAACAGTTGTTCTGTAATCCAATTCTAAGTAACAGGCTGGATGTACATTAACCTTACTAAGCATATCATAGAAGAACATATGTGTTACGGGGCTGACGAGACATGAGATGTGCAGATCCAAATGCAAGGCTTTATTCATAGACATGGTAGAGACAGGCAAGGGTCAGATAATGGCAACGGGTATATAGAGGGCAAGACACAAGAATAATCCTAGGGCTAGCGTGGGTCTACGATCGGCGAACAGAATTAACAGGGCGAGACTAGAGGGGTAAATCCAAGTACAATGCAAAGGTCCAGGCAGGGGCAAACAGTATCTGAATAGGGCAAGACGAGAGGGGGAATCCGAGGTACACAGGCAAAGATCAGGATACGAGAAAACAGACAAGGCAAGACTAAGGTAAGGCTATGAAAACTAACGGGCTCCGTAGAGTAGCCATCGCTAGGTGAGTGATATATGCTAAACAATACTCGGCAGCTTGACGGGGATAAGAGTGAGTGTTATATAGGGAATGTGTGATTGATGACAGCTGTGTGCAATCAGTGCTGTGTGCAATCAACTGTGTGTGTGTAATCAGTGCAATGGATGATGGGAACTGTAGTCCAGGTGAAGTGCAACAGTGTTGTGGTGCAAGAGTCCATAGTAGTGGATGGGTGACCTCTGGTGGCGAGCAGACGGAAGTTCATGGACCGGATTCGTGACAATATGTTTTGTCTAGAGCTTCGTAATTAGGATGAGTTCAATTTATGAGGATTTTAAATGAGATTTTTTTAGCAAGCCATTAAATCACTCGAGACTTGACTCGGACTCCAGCGATAAAGACTTGTGAACATCGCTGTGTGGTTTCTCCACTGAATGCATCCTCGTGTGTAGCTTCAGGTGACTTTTAAAAGCGAAACTCTTCCCGCACTGATCACACGTGTGCGGTTTCTCTCTGCTGTGGATCCTCTCATGTGATTTCAGATCTCCTGACCGACTGAATGTCTTGTCACAGTGTGAACACTTGTGAGGTTTCTCTCCAGTGTGGATCCTCTGGTGCTGTTTTAAACGGTTTGCTGAAGTAAAAGTCTTGTCACACTCAAAGCACATGTACTCTCTCACACCAGTGTGAATCTTCTGATGCCGTGTTAAACAGTCCGCTGTAATAAAAGTCTTGTCACACTCAAAGCACATGTACTCTCTCACACCAGTGTGAATTTTCTCATGTCTATGTAATCTCCGCAGCAGTGAAAAACACTTTCCACATTCAGAACAGGAATGTGGCTTCTCCTGCGTATGAACCGTCAGGTGTGCCTTCAGAGCTGATGACCAAAGAAATGTTTTGCTGCACTGATCACACTTGAACGGCTTTTCTCCAGTGTGGATCCTCATGTGTTCTTTAAGTTTTGCTGATTGTGTGAAACTCTTCCCACACTGATTACACGTGCGCGGCTTCTCTCCGGTGTGAACTCTCATGTGTCGTTTACGGTTTGCTGATTGTGTGAAACTCTTCCCACACTGATTACATGTGTGCGGCTTCTCTCCGGTGTGATCTCTCATGTGTCGTTTAAGGTTTGCTGATTGCGTGAAGCTCTTTCCACATTGGCCACACGTGAACGGCTTCACTCCAGTGTGAACACTCATGTGACCCTCAAGACTAGCTTGGTTTGAGAATCTCTTTTCACACTGACCGCACATGAACGGCTTCTCTCCGGTGTGGGTCCTCATGTGATCATTAAGATTATGTTTGTATGTGAAACTCTTCCCGCACTGATCACATGTGTGTGGCTTCTCTCCAGTGTGGATCCTCATGTGTTCTCTAAGATGTGCTGGTTGCGTGAAGCTCTTTCCACATTGGTCACACGTGTGTGGCTTCTCTCCGGTGTGAACTCTTGTGTGATGCTCAAGACTTTGTTTGTATGTGAAACTCTTCCCGCACTGATCACATGTAAATGGCTTTTCTCCAGTGTGGATTTTCATGTGTACTTTAAGATGTGCTGATTGTGAGAAACTCTTCCCGCACTGTTTACATGTAAAAGGCTTTTCTCCAGTGTGGATTTTCATGTGTACTTTAAAATGTGCTGATTGTGAGAAACTCTTCCCGCACTGTTCACATGTAAATGGCTTCACTCCAGTGTGGATTTTCATGTGAATTTTAAGGTTTCCTCTTTCTTTGAATTGATTTCCGCACTGATCACATGTGAACGGTTTCTCTCCGGTGTGAACTCTCATGTGACGCTCAAGACTTTGCTTGTATGTGAAACTCTTCCCACACTGAGTGCAGGTGATAGATTTCTTGGCTTTTCTTTTCTTTAAAAATGTCTTTTTAGTCTTCGAGCGACTCAAAGGTTTTTCTCCAGGTTTGTCATGATGCTCCTCCTCCACTTCACTCAGTTCTTCTCTCTCCTCGCTCTCTTTCATCAGCTCTGAAATATAATTGATGTAATAGCAGAAAAAGTGATGATTGATGTAGTAGCAGAAACGAGACAGCTGCTGTAAAACATTATGATCATTCTGGTGGAATTTTATGAATTAATTGCATGAATGAGGTACATTGACATTTCAGTTATAGTTTTCAAAACATTTTAGGCACAAATTATAATTTTTTTGTAGTGAGAACTATCAATCATTTAATGTTAAGTTAACTTTTAATTTTTTTTAAGATTCATTTTTTTCAGTTTAACGCGTTAAAAATATTTAACGCAGGGGCGGTGCTAGGGTTGTCCACCCCACTCACAACTGCTGCTTCTGTCACTTTTTCTCTTGACAAGAAGTGCATTTATTCAGTCGCTGAACGACTGAGAACGGGAGATGTTTCAGACGCGCGCTCGCTCCACTTCACTTCAGCGCCAGGCGCGAGTCAAACGAGCCTGTATCCTTTCATATCAAAGCAAGAAATAAACTACATGCATGCAATGTCATGGTTAGTTAAGTCATGAAGTTACCAAAAGGCGATTAAATCTGCCTTAAAACTGTGCATGTATGTAATATATTTTATATGAGTCACATTCAAGAACATGTCTCTGAAATGGTTTTCAAAACTGTCCTAGAGCAGCCCAGCACTGTCTCACTATCTAACACACCCGATTCAACTCGTCAGCTCATTAATGGAGACTTTAAAGGGGTCATATGATGCGATTTCAATTTTTCCTTTCTCTTTGGAGTGTTACAAGCTCTTGGTGCATAAAGAAGATCTGTAAAGTTGCAAAGACTAAAGTCTCAAATCCAAAGAGATATTCTTTATAAAAGTTAAAGAGTCAGCCACGCTTACCTAAAACGGCTCATTCTAACACGCCCCCACATGTCTAGGTCACAATGTGGGAAAATTTGCATAACGCCGCTCAAATGTTCACACAAAGAAAGAAGGCGTAACTTTTATTCTCGCTGTAGTATTGTTGACGCTGTGTAGTATTGTCTCGCTGATGTCCTGAAGACGCTGTGTGCTTCGTTGTGAAAGTGAAACTACTTTGTTTGGTCTTCCAAAAGAGGACGATATCCGCTTCGTCATGCCTAGAGCTGATCTGTGCTGGTCGCTGAGGAAATACATCAACTTTCACCGTGGACAAAGCGGAGTCCAGCCCGCCTCAGCTCACTCTATTCCGGCCTCAGTGCACGGTAAGCCGGGACTTCCCCTCACGCTAGGCCGCTGTGTTTTTCGTTGCCACTGATGATTCAAACGCGAGTTTTGGGCAGTAGAGTAGCGCATTTGTTGTTTGTCATTTCTCCGATCACAAA
>NW_015549658.1:109372-112133 GCF_001515605.1 Sinocyclocheilus anshuiensis | reverse complement strand
CCGCATAAACACATTTCATTACACCAAATACACAAAATAATGTTATTTTTAGCAACATCATATGACCCCTTTAAGTCCTGAAGTGGGTCAGAAAAGGTAAAGAGAGTTAAGAGAAAATACGATGCGTGTCAGATCGGCGTCACGTTCAGCAGCAGCAGCTCTTAAAGTAATAGCAGCCAAATAACCTAATAACCAGCTGCTGCGATGTATGTTTATTAAAGGACAAAGAAAAAAAAGAGGAAAAAAGAACTTATAGCTTTAAGGATTCATCTATATTTAATTTAGAATTTAGTGTTTGCTAACTTATTATTCAATATATTTAAAAACTTTAATGTTAGGTGGGATAAATATTTTTTGGAAAAATATTTACGAAATGTATTGAAGGGTTCTACAAACTATTTTAGTCATTAAACATTCCACTGCATAGTTTTTCAATTATAAAACAATAGACAGAATCTTAGACATCGTATAAGTGATTTATTTCAGCACTAGAAAAATACAATAAGAATAATTTGAGTAATAAAAATAAATAATTTTTTTTTTTTTTAACTATGTATGCCAATTACAGTACATCCTGAGATTGCCAGACATACAGCATTCACACTGATAGCTGCTCATACAGTCAGTAATCACACGCTGATGGCAGGTCATACAGATGGTAATCATACAGATGGCTGGCCATGTAGTCAATAATCAAACTCTATTCATATAGACCACATTCACACTGATAGCTGCTCATACAGTCAGTAATCACACGCTGATGTGCGCTCATAAAGATGGTAATCATGCAGATACAGCCACATTCCCCACAAAACAAAAAAATAATTATTTGTGCAAAAAGCCGATCGCTAAGTTACGCCCCCATCAGATGACATGTCACGAGCCATCACGAGAGAATTCGTGATAATTCAAATAAACAATATTCCATGTGTCTTTGACTTTTTTTTAGTGGATGGTCTCATTCTGTTTGTGACACTGTGTGCTACAAAACCATGCTGTTTTTTACTACCAAGATGCAGTTTTTTGAGCGCAAGTTATTCCATAACGGATACAAACATTACCTTTCCCGAAGAAATGAGACGTAAACAAAGGAATTACCATCCATATTACAACATTATTGCTTCATTGGACTAAAAGTGCTCTATGGGATGTCGTTCAGTGGATCCTTACCTTTCTAACTAAACCGGGATTTACAGCTGTGGATGTGTTTGTGACTCGTTATTACGATTAATCTGGTACGCACTGCGTTTTGATTATGCATGTTTTGATGTGTACTGCTTACACAAATTTAGCAAATACATTCCTTATAAGCTTTCCATTGAAAAACAGCGATCTATCGTCGATGCTTGAGGCTTAGACATTTAGAATGATATATAGTTTGTCAAGATTCATTTTGTCCCTTTTCATTTAATCTATTCGTAAACATTGACACGTGCAAACAAAGAGCGTTCAGTGCGCCGGGGCTTAGGTGCGGGTTAACAGGTTAAAAGATCTGTGGTGTAATGTAACCAAGTAATAATACTTCGTTACAGTGCTTAAGTATTTTTTGGGAGTATCTGTACTTTACTTGAGTTTTTATATTTCAGCCAACTTTTACTTTTACTCCACTACATTTCCTAATTAAAATGTATACTTTTACTCCGATACATTTCCCCGAAGCATATTCGTTACTTACTACAAAATAGTCAGAAGTCAGAAGAACACGGACTGAAGGGAAGCAGGTTTGACGAATCAGTGGTCTGCCGTCTGCACGCTAGACTCCTAAAACACCTTTGCTCGTGCAAACAAGTGTGCGCACAACCGCGGATGATTCATTTTCCACTCAAGTCGAGTCTGGGGCGTGCGATACAGCATCGTCTGTGATAATATGGCAAGTGTTGTAATGATGTGCGATCGGACATTATCAAGTAGGCTATATCACCAAATCACACACAGCTCAAACAAAGATCAGTTTTGCATCTCTGAGCAATGGACGGTGTTTACTTATTGAATGAATCAGCTTTTTGAACGAATCGGTTGAATAAATGATTCAGTGATTCACTCATTAACAGAGTCAAATGCTTTGTTTCTGAATGAATCAGTTGTTTCAATCTTGCTACTCAAGCTGTGTATGAACATTTATTTATTTGCTTCTTTTCCATTTTGCATTTACTTGTACTTTTACTTTCAATACTCAAGTACGTTTAAGATAACAAGTCAGTTCAAAAGTACAATAAATATCACATACCAAACAGATCTCGACACCCATTTACTTCCAAAGTAGTATGAAAAATAAATACTATGGTAGTCAATGGGGGACGACATCTGTTTGGTTACTGACATTCTTCCAAATATCTTCCGTTGTGTTCAGCAGAACAAAGAGATTTATACAGGTTTGGAACAACCTGAGGGTGAGTAAATGATAACAGAATTTTCATTTTTGGGTGAACTATCCCTTTAAGTTATTCTAACAACCCTGTCAGACATTCTGGAAAGTCCATTTACTTGATATAATTAGCTGTTTATTGCTTATTGCTTTAAAAAAATATATTACAAAAAACACATGTTGTATCCAACGTACTGAATATTTGTTGAAAACTCTACCACATTTCATAATTTAGCTCTTTATCTAAATGTGATGAAGTGCTAGACGCTTTCTAACATGAATGTTCTTCAGCATCGTGAATGAAGAATAAACACCAACCTGTTAGTTCCTCAGTATCTTCAGTGTGTTTGATTCTGCAGGGCTCTGGATCTCTCATCTTCTCTCTGTCCTCTTTAA
>NW_015549658.1:105750-108756 GCF_001515605.1 Sinocyclocheilus anshuiensis | reverse complement strand
AGTGGGAGGAGCTTCACTGATGATGAATTCCAGAGTGGGAGGAGCTTCACCTGATGATGAGTTCCATAGTGGGAGGAGCTTCACTGATGATGAATTCCAGAGTGGGAGGAGCTTCACCTGATGATGAGTTCCATAGTGGGAGGAGCTTCACTGATGATGAATTCCAGAGTGGGAGGAGCTTCACCAATGATGAATTCCAGTGTGGGAGGAGCTTCACTGATGATGAGTTCCAGAGTGGGAGGAGCTTAACTGATAATGAATTCCAGTGTGGGAGGAGCTAATCTGCCAAAATCAAAGTATATCACTTACTGAGTTTGTTTTTATAGGGTCAAAGACCAGATGTCAAATTTTAGTGCAACAAATGAAATGGACCAAAGTGATATATATTCATAGAAAACCCATTAAGTGCAAATTTGTGTATAGTTATTCTGTAGTCATTAGTTACATTAGTTAGTTATAGTTATTCTGACCTGTACTTAATAAAATACTGTATATAAAAGAATAAGAGATCATACTTAATTTTATTAGGCTATTTAAAATTATTACAAAGTTCTTGCTGACAAATGGGTAAAAGCTAGTGTTTTGAAGGATAGTATCAAAGTATAGAGATTTAAATGGACAATTAATGAGTATTTTTGGGCTGCACTGTGATCCTTAAACACAGTGTTTGAACATGTCATCAAATGATTCTTGTTCTAAATATGCTTAAAGTTTTTTTTCTATATTAACCCATTTTTGTCTTTGACTCGTTTACTAATTAACAAATGTAAGCATTTATATCGGTGTATCATAAAGCAACTGATGCTAATTCACAATTTTTTCTAATTCTAACATTATTCTGTTTCTTCATTAAAATAAAGGTAGATATCTAGAAAAGAACTGTGAGGAAAGCATTGGGAAGCATAAAGACAGAAATAAATGTAGATATCTGTAAGCAACAGATACCTTCAGTCTGTTGACACCAATGTAATGAGCTTTAAGTGGCGATTTACAGGAGATCTGAAGACATCAGCTTAATACATGAGGTGAAAGCAGGACTATTGTCATGAAATACAGAGTGTTTTCAGCAGCTGTTAATATTGATGAGCCTCAATCAACACTCATTCAACAAGACATTCAGGATCATCAGCAGATCATCTCACTTTATCTGAGAGTTTCTGTTAGAAACACATTATCTGAGTCAGGATAGATGCTAACAGCCTATAAAAGTGTTCTACTGAAAGATAATACTGTTATAAGTAACACAATATGACACAAACAATACAAAAACAAACACTAATGTAACTCATCTTCATTAACCACTCCAGCTAAATAACTACAGCAGCATGTCCATATGAATCTAAATATAGTTTGATTTTCTAAGTACATTCACTGCAATAAAGTAATTATAACGTAAATGCTAATTTTGTGAGTAGAAACGGACGACTATTGTAAAACTTCCAGCAATACAAAGCACCTAAGCACTAATATTTCCAGCATCAAACTATATTCATATTTACCTATATTAACATTTACGTACATATTAAATGTCTCACGTAGCTCATTATCAGCTCAATGTGAAGTATTAAACATTATCAAAACAAAGTGTGTTTGTGCACACCTGGTGAATAAAGCTCACACTGATTCTGAAGAGCCATGTTATGCACAGAAGCCTGGTGTGTGTGTTCTTCTTGTGGAAATAGTTTTACACAGATATATTATTTAGTGGCCCACCAGAAAATACAGAACATTGGGAGTTTGTGTGTGCTTTGAGTGCTTCAATTTTATTTTATTTTTTAAATGTAACTGTCTCGTCTGTCTACATCAGTAACTTTTTTTTTACACTATTTTGTTTGTTGTTTTATAAATGTTTTGCCATTTTATACAGCACTCTTACCTCGCGGTGATGACGCGTTCCCTTTGTTCTGTGTCGAGTCTGCTGAGGTAAACAGCTCACGCTATATCGCTTAACTGTTTAGTTAAGTAATGTATAGATCCTGTTTTCACGTCTTCAGATCAGTAAATTGACACATTATTGGTGTCAACAGACTTAAGCACGATCGACTATTGGGTTAGGGAATACAATCAGAGATCTAACTTACCAAACAATTTATTTATTATCTTTCAAATTCTAAAAAAGGTAAATCAAAATGGTACATATAAAGTGCACCACATGCAAAGCATGCGATGACTGGCAACTTTAACCGCTGAAAGGATACTACGACAAAGATATTCCTTTCCTTATTCAAACTGATGTTTTAATTCATTAATTTAATTTATTGAACGGATAGCCCCTTGAGATGTGACATCTCATTTTCAAGGGGGTCCTAAACACACAAAAACGAAATATTACAACATAATCATACAAAACGTACACGCACAAATATGCAAAACAAAAGACATGCTCAACCAGTCCCCCACACCCACAGCAGGATTACAAAACAATCAATGTCACATATAAACAGAATCGACAAAAGAAAACTTAAAAGCAGACACAAAATATTTTGAGATAAGAAAATAAAGATGACCTAAAGCAATAAAGGGAAGCAACAGATATCAAAGACTGAGGAAGATTATTCCAATCAGAAGGAGCTTTATACTGAAAAGACCTAAGTCCGGCTTCACTAAAAATTCTGGGAACAAAATGAACGGAAATTGTACATGTCTAAGTGAATAAGAAGATATGTATGGAATCAAGTACTGTTTCAAATACCAAGGACAATAAAAAAAAAAGCATTTAAAAATAAACAGAAACCAATTAAGTTGTCATCTTCTTGATTTAGGATGTAACCAATTAAGCATTTCCTACATATGGCAGTGATGAGTACGATATGGACACCTTAACACAAATCTACATAAAGAGTTGTAAACCACATTAAGAGGCTTCAGATAAGTGTCAGAGGTATCTTGATATACGATATCAGCATAATCAATAAAAGGTAATATTACCTGAGAAATAATTATTTTCCTAACTTGACATGTAAAACAATTAATGGAGCGATAAAGTAAACGCAAACAACTGTATGT
>NW_015549658.1:94739-105578 GCF_001515605.1 Sinocyclocheilus anshuiensis | reverse complement strand
ATCAAAGTATAGAGATTTAAATGGACAATTAATGAGTATTTTTGGGCTGCACTGTGATCCTTAAACACAGTGTTTGAACATGTCATCAAATGATTCTTGTTCTAAATATGCTTAAAGTTTTTTTTCTATATTAACCCATTTTTGTCTTTGACTCGTTTACTAATTAACAAATGTAAGCATTTATATCGGTGTATCATAAAGCAACTGATGCTAATTCACAATTTTTTCTAATTCTAACATTATTCTGTTTCTTCATTAAAATAAAGGTAGATATCTAGAAAAGAACTGTGAGGAAAGCATTGGGAAGCATAAAGACAGAAATAAATGTAGATATCTGTAAGCAACAGATACCTTCAGTCTGTTGACACCAATGTAATGAGCTTTAAGTGGCGATTTACAGGAGATCTGAAGACATCAGCTTAATACATGAGGTGAAAGCAGGACTATTGTCATGAAATACAGAGTGTTTTCAGCAGCTGTTAATATTGATGAGCCTCAATCAACACTCATTCAACAAGACATTCAGGATCATCAGCAGATCATCTCACTTTATCTGAGAGTTTCTGTTAGAAACACATTATCTGAGTCAGGATAGATGCTAACAGCCTATAAAAGTGTTCTACTGAAAGATAATACTGTTATAAGTAACACAATATGACACAAACAATACAAAAACAAACACTAATGTAACTCATCTTCATTAACCACTCCAGCTAAATAACTACAGCAGCATGTCCATATGAATCTAAATATAGTTTGATTTTCTAAGTACATTCACTGGTAATTATTAATTATAACGTAAATGCTAATTTTGTGAGTAGAAACGGACGACTATTGTAAAACTTCCAAAAGCACCTAGCACCTAAGCACTAATATTTCCAGCATCAAACTATATTCATATTTACCTATATTAACATTTACGTACATATTAAATGTCTCACGTAGCTCATTATCAGCTCAATGTGAACTATTAAACATTATCAAAACAAAGTGTGTTTGTGCACACCTGGTGAATAAAGCTCACACTGATTCTGAAGAGCCATGTTATGCACAGAAGCCTGGTGTGTGTGTTCTTCTTGTGGAAATAGTTTTACACAGATATATTATTTAGTGGCCCACCAGAAAATACAGAACATTGGGAGTTTGTGTGTGCTTTGAGTGCTTCAATTTTATTTTATTTTTTAAATGTAACTGTCTCGTCTGTCTACATCAGTAACTTTTTTTTTACACTATTTTGTTTGTTGTTTTATAAATGTTTTGCCATTTTATACAGCACTCTTACCTCGCGGTGATGACGCGTTCCCTTTGTTCTGTGTCGAGTCTGCTGAGGTAAACAGCTCACGCTATATCGCTTAACTGTTTAGTTAAGTAATGTATAGATCCTGTTTTCACGTCTTCAGATCAGTAAATTGACACATTATTGGTGTCAACAGACTTAAGCACGATCGACTATTGGGTTAGGGAATACAATCAGAGATCTAACTTACCAAACAATTTATTTATTATCTTTCAAATTCTAAAAAAGGCAAATCAAAATGGTACATATAAAGTGCACCAAATGCGAAGCATGCAATGACTGGCAACTTTAACCACTGAAAGGATACTACGACAAAGATATTCCTTTCCTTATTCAAACTGATGTTTTAATTCATTAATTTAATTTATTGAACGGATAGCCCCTTGAGATGTGACATCTCATTTTCAAGGGGGTCCTAAACACACAAAAACTAAATATTACAACATAATCATACAAAACGTACACGCACAAATATGCAAAACAAAAGACATGCTCAACCAGTCCCCCACACCCACAGCAGGATTACAAAACAATCAATGTCACATATAAACAGAATCGACAAAAGAAAACTTAAAAGCAGACACAAAATATTTTGAGATAAGAAAATAAAGATGACCTAAAGCAATAAAGGGAAGCAACAGATATCAAAGACTGAGGAAGATTATTCCAATCAGAAGGAGCTTTATACTGAAAAGACCTAAGTCCGGCTTCACTAAAAATTCTGGGAACAAAATGAACGGAAATTGTACATGTCTAAGTGAATAAGAAGATATGTATGGAATCAAGTACTGTTTCAAATACCAAGGACAATAAAAAAATGCATTTAAAAATAAACAGAAACCAATGAAGTTGTCATCTTCTTGATTTAGGATGTAACCAATTAAGCATTTCGTACATATTGCAGTGATGAGTATGATATGGACACCTTAACACAAATCTACATAAAGAGTTGTAAACCACATTAAGAGGCTTCAGATAAGTGTCAGAGGTATCTTGATATACGATATCAGCATAATCAATAAAAGGTAATATTACCTGAGAAATAATTATTTTTCTAACTTGACATGTAAAACAATTAATGGAGCGATAAAGTAAACGCAAACAACTGTATGTTCTATTAACAATATAATCAATATGGGGCTTAAAAGTAAGTTCAGGGTCAATCCAAAGGCCAAGATATTTAAATGAATCAACAGTCTCAAGAAGTAAACCATCATCAAAAGTAATATTCAAATCAAATGCAAAAGAACGGCTCCGTCACATGCGAATTAACATACAAGACTTCTTCTTATTCAATATAAGCATATTGTATACAAATGATTGTAACAAATCAGAATTAGTGGTGTAAATAACAGTGTCATCAGCATAAATATGTACAGAGTAATTTAAGCATATTTGAGATAAATCATTAATAAAAATAGAAAAAAGTAGTGGACCCAGAATAGAACCTTGAGGAACACCTTTTTCAACAATCGAATAATCAGACTGAAAACCTTGGAATACAACATACTGACACCTGTTATGCAGATAAGCATTAAACTTTTATTAAACAAAAATATTTTGTTAAAGTTATTAAAAGTATGTTGATTATATTATTTGAATTGGTTGGTAGACTATCTATATATTTTGCTGTTAATGTGAATTTCTATAGCCAAAATGATTGTTGACTGTTTCATTTGGTGATCTTTTTATTTGCAATATATTCTTTGAAGTATGAGTGTAACGATTTAGTCTTTTTCTCGATGCATTTATTACAAATCTTGCGTGTGCAGATGCATGGATCTTGAAACATGTATTTTTGAATCGTGAATCGTTGATTAAGTTAATAATTGATCTAAAATGCTGAGAATGAAATTAACAGCGATTTAGTGGTGTAGGCCTAATATATATATAAATATTAAATTGGCAAAGCGTGAATTGATTTAGACATTGTGTGTCGTTATTTGCTCTTGTTCCCAGATATTCACGGCTCTTTTTACCACCTTTTATTTGATTGTTATACTTGTTAGATCTGTAGTAAAAAGTTCATACATTTGTTTTTTACATGTTTGTTTATATATATTAAAATTGCTGTGAAATGTCGGTTTAGAACGTGTGATTGTCTGTTCTCAAGTCAAAGCATATGGTTGTTTATTAGTAGTGATGTGTTGATAATAATTTGACTTGGCTTATTTCCATTGTGATTGTTTTATAAGAAAATTGGTTGATTTTGATGCATGCTATTGATTTGCTCTATAACAGCAGGCCAAAAGTATGTGTAGGTATTTTTTAAAGTTATTTTTTATGCTTTTGTGATTTATGTGCAAGTCCGAGGCAAGTTTTGTATTTTATTCACAATTTCAACAAAGATTCTATGTATATTCTAATTTCTTAATTTGTTGTTGTAGGTGTCAAAATGGGGACACCCAAAAAGGATTTATCCACAAGGTGAATAGAAATCTTTCCTAAAGAGTTTGCGCCTGAGGTCTACAAAGCCTACTTCAGTTTAAGCTACCTGAGGATAAAGAAAGACTGTTTACTTTCCCTCTCCTTCGTTAAGTTATGATGTTATTTTTCTTTTTGCGGGAGTCCAGTGAAGTGGAGTGGTGTGTTTTTGAACAAGTCCTCCCAAGTAAAAGAGAAGCTAGACATTGTGTGCAGAAAGTGGTATGAAACAGCATTATTAATTTTAATGTGTCCAGAACAGAGTATTCATCTGCTTGGCTGAAAGTTGAAACAGCAGTGTAGTGCTAGGTGACTAGAGTAGATGCGTTTACTGATTGAGGAGTCAATAATGTTAATTTTTTCAGGGAAATGAGTGAACAATGAGGTTGTCAGCAAACACACGGGAAACACAAGCGTAAGTCATCACAACAGCAGGTTTTGCAGAAGTAGAGGAAGGTGAAAGAGAAAGTATTGTAGGAGAAACTGTGGATACAGACGTCAGAGTTGAGTACTTGTGTCCACAGTCGCACACTTTGGAGTTTGTAAACCCTGAAACAAACATGACTCGCTTATTGTAAAACTTCCAAAGTAGCATCACTGTTACGTGGACACATCACAAGAAAATTCACATGCAGCATGACATATTCTGCAGGCTATTGAGTTAGCAAACACGTGGTAGATATGAGTCCAATGCATTGATTTCCAAAATACTGAGTCATGAAAAACTGCAGATTGGCGTGTGGTGAAGTCCTCGTGAATGTACAGTTTCTACAGTAGATGGTGCTGCAGAACGGTCAGTGTGTGAGGACAGAAGCTGCAGTGAATCTGGTTGTTACAAACGTGCGCAGTCCGATTTGGAATCATTTGAGCATTAGAATGGATACAGTATTTCTTTTTTTACTTTTTGGAATGTTTATCATAAGGTTAAGTTGTATCCGTTGTAATAAATATTTTGCACTAATATTTTGCAAAAATATATGTTTTCTGCCACAGATGTATAGACTTGATTGTGTCTGCTGTATTTTATAGCAGTGATTTTTTTTTTTCAAATACTCACTACATTACTAGAGACAGTTTAACCCCTTAACTGTCACCGTCCCACCAGTGGGACGCTTGGCGCTCATTTTTGTTGTTGTCCTTTTTCTCTATCAAATCTTTTAGTAATCATCATAAATTAAATTAGAAACTTAGAAACCCAAGATCCATCCTGTGTAAACCACTTTGAAATCGGACATTGTGTTATCATGGAAATGGTACTTTAAAATCTTGGCGGTCTCCTCCCCCTTAGTGGGCGGTGTCAAGTGTCATATTACAAAATTCATTACGGTCTTTTAGAATCAAACCTTTTTATAATCTTGGCAAAACACATATCATTGGAAAGGTCTGAGTCTCAGGATTCCATATTTGGTGGTTATTTTGACAGAAGTAAAACTGACAGAGAAATCTAGACATTTGTGACAAAAAAATTAAATGGAGTTTGAATGGCACCCAGTGGCTGTTTGTGGTATAACGCCCTAAATAAAACCTCACAGGAACCTCCATTTTTTTTCATATCAACTTCAAATTTGGAACATAACTTATTTAGACATAAGGCTTTAATCACTACATTACTATAGATAGTTTAATTTTGAAAATAACACAAAAAGTGTGATTTTGTTGTTTATATATATATATAATTTAGTATGTTAAAAAGGTATACTGTATTTAACATTTCTTCTATTATAATGTCTTAAGCAAATGTTGTGGAATGTGTACTTCAGAGTTCAATTAAACGCTTTTGATACATTTAAGTGTGTGTCATCAGTATTAGGTAATCCTGATTTATTTACCTTCTTGGTTAATGATTGTCAGTCCTACACCTTTGGGTTGCTGCTTCCGAATTAGATTTTGTAGCAAACAAACAAAAATGACTCATTATTCTAGTTTTCCATTCTTGTGTTCCGCTTGCGGTTGGACCATACCATATTACCGCAGGGTGAGGGGAGATTAACCTACGGCCAGCAGCCGTTTATCATGAAACATACATTACCTTCATCAAAACTTTCTGTAATTCTGACAGATAATAAATTGTATGTATCTAAACACTGCTAATGGTGATTAGAAGTGATAGCCTATAAGGGCAGGCTATTACATTTCAGAACATTCATGTTAGTTTGTCCCTGTTAATGTTGATCCTAACATATTTACTTATGGTAAAATTAAGTTTCTACTGAAATGCTACACTTAATCATAAAATACCGTATTGCATGCTTTTATGTCAACATTCAGTAACTGTAGTTGAAAATAATAGTCATGCTTTGTTTTCCAGACTCTCTAGGTAGCTAAGAAGCATTAATCCAGTTTTGTCTTTAAAGGAACATTAAGCTTTAGCAACACTGCGAAAGTAAATAGTTGACGCAACAATGCTGATATAATAACTATAGATAACTACGGGTAGAATATGCATCATATGGATACGGAATGCCACGGAATTCATCAATTTTGGACGAATAAATCAAAAGTAGGTCTGCCACTCGTCGAATCGCGATATGAACTAGTGTCTGTGAATATTAAAATGCAAAAAGATGGTTTAAATATGAATCCTGCATGTTCAATTATTAGCCTATTAAAAAATGTTTGAAAAGACTATTCACACAATTTTTCTTCCATGTATTAATTTCAACAGTAAACCTCAGTTTGTTTGCCAAAAAATTCACCCTATTGTTCAAAATGTTGAAATTGAGACTTTTGGACTTATTTTTTCACTGAAAGAAATGTTTTTGTAATTACACAGAGAATAAAGTACCGAAAAAAGGTACCGGTTCAAATGTGAACGGTACCCAACCCTACTAAACATGCTTCTATTTTTGTTTAAACATCTCCATTTTCAGAATTTATACTACGACGCGAAAACTGTGCTTTCAGATGTATCCTTCAGAGAGCATTTTCAAAAGGCTTCATTTTTCTTGACAAAAAAACCCCCCGCCATCTCAGTGTGGACGAAAGGCAAAAACGGAGAGAAAAATAAGTTTTCATACTAATACGTTTTACTAGTATTTGAACTGAGTGTTGCTTCTATTGTTACATCTGTGTTTAAGAGATTTTTTTTTAAACAAAAATTAACATTATGTAAGTGATATATTTTTATATTAATATTGAATCAAATTATTATAGGGAAGTGTGTAAACTGAAGTGAAATTTTAAAATGTCTGTGGTTGCATAACTGAATAATTGTATATAATTTATGATGTTGTAACCTTAAATATGTTTTAAATATTAGAACATTTCGGTGGGGTTGCTGTGTTGGTGTTTGTTTCTGTAGTGTTTAGTGGAATGAAGACAGTAAAAGACAGGAACATTTTTGTGAGGGATTAGCTGTAGGTGCATGTAAAGTATTTCATTGTAAAATATTTGTATTACTTGTATTCCTAAAGTAATAAAAATTGTCATTTCATGTTTCTTTTTATATATAATTAAGATTGACATGTTGCTGTAAATTTGTACTCATTGAAACATCAAATATACAGGTACTAAAACATGTTGTAGATATTGTAGTCAAAGTAAGTCACTTTTATGTTTTGTAACTCTTTATATAATATAAAGCAGATTTACAGTGATAAGCATATTCACATATTTACAGTGACATTCATTTAGTTGTTATTTCAGTGTTTACAGACTTCAGTTTCATACATACTGTATGTATGGAAGAATATCCAGGACTATTTTCGAAAGGAATTGCAAATTGTATTTTCAATTGTGTTTTCCATATGTGGACGCATGTAATGCCTCAGCGTCCTCGTTACAACGCATAAATTGTGACATAATCCAAATGCAATTGCAAATCTTGCATTAGTGTTTGAGTTTTTGCTTTCGCAAGCGCACAGTGTCTGCCAAACTTCAAATGAAAAAGCAAAGTCCATTTGCAACTGTATTAACCAAACGCTTTTCACCTGTCTCAACAACTCTCACTGTTTACACTCTGACTGATGAGAGGAAACAGACACTTATTTCTGTATATTCTATTCCTCACTTTTAATCCGTAATAGAGGTCGCTCCTGCCTCAAAGATCTTTTACTGGAATAAAGTTGGCTTGATTTTGGACGTTCGATATTTGCAAGTTTAGGGGCCGTCTCTAAATTATTATTATTATTTCTTTATTTCAGACCCTTAGGTCCATATCACAAACTTGAGTTCCAGTGCTTCCAGAGCCAGGAAGAATACCTAGTGTCGCTTAATGTGGGATCATTTAAGGCCATTATGATTGTATTTCTTGAATCACTTAGTCGACACATGAAACTATACATATAATTCCTTAAAAGAGCATGCAAAGTAGGAACATCACTAGATACAATATCGAACGTCCAAACACGCACATAATCAGTTTATATTGTATATTTACATCTAAAGTTTGAGATCAGTATTCCAGCAGTCACACTGAGCACATTTGCACCTGAAATCAGGACGACTGATGTCCTTCAAGAATTAAACATTTTACCTACAAAACAAAGACTCACAGATTGAGCACACATAAAAATATTTATATATAAATGTGCTGAATGAAAGATGTTACAGTACTGCACTTACATCGGGCATAACACTCTATCAGAACTTGAGTTGTATGGACTACTATTACCCTAGCAACCGAATAGCAACACCCCCGAGTACCCTAGCAACCGCATAGCAACAGCTTAGCAACAACCCCAAGTACCTTAGCAACCACATAGCAACACCCTATCAACCACCCCTGGTACCCTAGCAACTGAATAGCAACAACCCCCCCTGAGTACCCTAGCAACTGCATAGCAACATCCTAGCCAACTATCTGTTTTTCTAATAGACTGTATTGCCTTCAAAACATTCAAACTTTAATCTTTAAAACTACATTAAACTTCAAACTAGTCAACTTCAAACTGAAAACCTTCAAACTTCTATCCAACCTGTATCTATGTGATATCTTAAAATCCTCAGCTTCAAGCTGTACAAACTACTGTTTATTTAAACTTTAAACTTCTTCAACACCTTCAAACTGCAAGCTTTTAATATTTATTGTTATTATGCATTTTATTGTATTTCCTGTTGTTTGTGTCACATGATCATGTAAATTAATTCACTGATCTCATTAGTAATCATCACAGATGATCAATGGTGTAGAGCTTTTATTCCAATAATACCCCAAACAAACAAATGGATAGAGTTTCTCATTAAAAGACTGATTAGTGAAAGAGTAGATATGAGACATGGACTCCACGTCATAGAAAGAGACGAGACCCTCGCTATAATCCACAAACACAACGACCCTCTGAAGATCCACACTCAGAGAAAGAAGGACATATGACGACTCGTGTACGTAATGTACGTGACAATGTTAATGTATTTGGTCTTGGTGGAATAGATCTGCTACGCTGCTGCTACTGCCAATACATCCACAACATGCTGCTGTGAGCATGTAAGAAATACTGCTGCTGCAAATATAACACATGAAATAACCTCCCACAAAGCAGGAGACATAGAAGGGACAATACAAGCCAAAACAAGAACAAAACACCCCCCAACAAGCAGATCTATCGCCAAGACATATGTACTGCTGCTGCTCCGGAGAGCCATGTGAACCTGCTGAGTGGTTTGTTGAATCTCTATCTTACTATCACTCTCTGTTGTTTAAAGTGATAAAATATCATTTAATTCCCACCATATTTCTGATATTATCTATCAAACTAATCTAATTAATTTGATAGTTTGCTTTTATTCTAAAACCGCGAGTGCAGCGCATTAGCATTCGTTAGCCGGTTAGCTTGTCAATCGCGTTTCCATTCGCGTCTATTGCTGTTTTCTTTTTCTTTTTTTTCTCGCTCCGTTTCTTTTCTCTCTCGCTCCGTTTTTTCACGAGTTCAATCAACTGTGGTAAGTCAGAATCATTCATCAATCACGGTGAGTAATGGCTTCTTCTACTGCTATTGTTGTTTGCACCGCTTGCCACATGTATAGTTTAGCTCTCTCTGTCAGCAGCGAGGGATTCACAGTTAATTCTCAGCACATAGAGACTCTTTCACCTAGATATCACACTATAGAGACTGTGTCTGTTCCCCGAACTAGAAAATACAAAAAACATCCAAACCAGTTTAAGAGTAACAATTGAATTGATGTTCAACAAATAAAAAACAGATGTAATGCGGATAAACAAATGATAAAGCTTGGCTTATTGAATATCAGGTGTCGAATGAGAGACCCAACGTTGGTTTCAGTTTCGTTTTAGCCTAAATGAATTCGTTTTGGCTTGTCGTTTATATTGCCATAGCTTCTTATATTTTTAATTCTTGTTCTTTTCTAAATACTGCTAATGGAAAGGATTTGTTGTGGAATGAGGGGAACTAAAATAGCCTAGCTATGTTTACAGTGTTTATTATAATGTTTGTAAACATTTCGTGTCGGCATTAGGCCTATTTCTGAATGAAATAATAAAATGCGACTTATACGCGACTTATGTTTTTTCCCCCTAAAAAACAATTTTTTTAATACGCGTAGCGTATTTTAACCATGCAGCAAACCTTTTTAAATATTTTGATAAATTACTGAAAAAAAAAGTATTTTTAAACCGTTTAACTGATTGTATTAATCGGTCAAAAATTATTACGGTCAGTTAACGGTTAACCGGTTAAAATGAACATCCCTACTTAGGAAGAAAGGATTAGATTTTTGATAGAGAACGAAGAGAGAAAAAGCTGGACCCAATGACCGTGCTAATCTGCTTGTCAAATTTGAGGCAACTATTTACCATCACACCTAGATTCTATACCTGGGGAGAGATTAATTGATTTAAAGGGGTCCTATTATGCTTTTTCACTTTTTTAATTTTAGTCAGTGTGTAGTGTTTATGTTTGGGCATTAAAAAGATCTAGAAAGTTACAAATCTCAAAGTCCACTCCAAAGGGAGATATTTAGTTTTTTAAAAATCCCTTTTCAAGAACTACAACGAACGGCTCGTTTGGACTACAGCGTTTGGTTTCCGGGCTTTGTGATATCACAAAGCGGCTCATTAGAATAGCATTACAAATAATTCCCGCCTACAGAAATGTGAATGGTTGGGGGGTGGGGAGGGGCGAGGTTGTGGTTAGAGCGCTTGGTTGAGTGAGTGCATCAGA
>NW_015549658.1:85943-94526 GCF_001515605.1 Sinocyclocheilus anshuiensis | reverse complement strand
GAGCTTGTAACACTCCAAAGAGAAAGGAAAAATTGAAATCACATCATATGACCCCTTTATAGATTCAAAGTCAAGGTGATTTCTTGGCCTGAGTTCTGAGGAGTCAAAAACAATAACTTCTGTTTAGTCTGAGTTCAGAAAAAGAAAATTCTTGGCAAGCCAAGCTTTCACATCCTCAAGACATGCTGTTAGGTTGCCTAGAGAACTGTTATTTTTCCTAGACACAGGCATATAGATTTGCATATCATCGGCCTAGCAATGAAATGAAACATTATGTTTCCTAAAAATGGAACCCAAAGGGAGAAGATAGAGAGAAAAAAGGACAGGAGCTAAAACAGAGCCTTGAGGCACACCACAGGATAGATTGCGAAGAGAAGAAGAGAAACGAAATAAATAGAAATAAATCATACTTATCTGACCGCCATCCGTTTGTGGCAGTGAATGAAGAGGTATCATACCAATCACAAGTGCAGGTACCCCAAAGCTCAGTACTAGGACCGTTACTTTTCACGGTTTACATGTTACTCTTGGGAGATATCATCAGGAAACATGGTGTTAGCTTTCACTGTTATGCTGATGATACTCAGCTCTATATTTCTTCACAACCCAATGAAGCATACCAATTTGCAAAACTAACGGAATGCATAGTTGATATAAAAAACTGGATGACTAGTAATTTATTTATGCTAAATTCTGAAAAAACAGGTGTTAATTATCGGACCAAAAACTCCTGCATGTAATAACCTAGAACACGGTCTAATACTTGATGGCTGCTCTGTAAATGCTTCGTCATCAGTTACATTGAGGGAAAACATTTATTTGATTCCCTGCTGATTTTGTACGTTTGCCCACTGACAAAGAAATTATCAGTCTATAATTTTAATGGTAGGTTTATTTGAACAGTGAGAGACAGAATAACAACAAAAAAATCCAGAAAAACGAATTTCAAAAACGTTGTAAATCGATTTGCATTTTAATGAGTGAAATAAGTATTTGACCCCTTTCGCAAAACATGACTTAGTACTTGGTGCAGACACCCTTGTTGGCAATCACAGAGGTTTCTTGAGAACTTAAGAGTAATATTCAGAGAAAAAATTAGTTTTAAGATGTTTTTGAAGGGAGGATGCTTGACGGATGTCTTGGGGAAGAGCATATCACAACCTGGGAGCCACAACACTGAAAGACCTGGCTCCCATAGTCACCAGGCTATAGGCCTTTAAATATGGCTGTTACAATATCCTGAAATAAATGTATAAATAAAAAGCAAAACTGCTTTGTAGGAGTAATATGCAAATAATATTTGGCCCAAAATAGTAACTCTTTCATTTACATGCCCTCACGTCTCTGTAAACCCCATTCTTCATTCTAGAAACACAAGGATGATGCAGCTGTAAGATCCAAATTGCACATAAAGGCCAATTCACACCACACAAAAAAATGCCAAACAAACACCATCAAACAAGTTGGCCGCTGGATTTAGAATTTTATGAAAAAATAACATGTTCAGTCGGGTGAAAACAAACTCCGACCAACGGCAATAGACGCCAACAGGGGTAACACACTGATCCAACAAAAGTGTTTGTTGGTGTTTGTCTGTGCAGTCTGTATTATCCTTAAAAGTACCATGAAATTCCCTAAACACTTGTGCGCTATTCCAAGTCTTCTGAATTTATTCATTTGATTAATGTGAAAATCAAAATCATGTCCTCCCCTATTTGAATCTGGCACGCACGCGAGAACTTGCACTTGAGCGCCATTTATAGAAGACGGAACTGCACATAAACCTCATTGGTTCTCACATCTGTAGTTAATATTGGATATTTGAATGTTTAAAAAGTGATCAAGATTTGGGTTGAAGCTAAACTCTGTAAGGCCTCTGTATGGCCCTCCAGGAACTGAGTTTTCACCCAGCACTAGATAAAACTATGTATATAACTACGCTGATAAAAAATAAAGTCAATCAATAAGGAAAAAATATTTTAATTTTCAATATATAAATAAGTAATGAGAAAAACACATAACATAGCTGAGGCACAGAGGCCTTTAGCCCCATTAATGTTATTTTGGATACAAATTACTGCCAACATGAAAACAATCAAAAGTATTTGTATTCTGCCAGATACAGAATTCAATACAAGGTTATGCACTTACAAGGCTAAAGGCTAATAGTTATTCATTAATTACAGTAAAAGGGTTACCCTGCCGGTATTTGGTTTAAAGAAACAACAGAAATCAATCAATATATAAAAAAATGTATATGCTGAATAAAGTTTTATGGATTAAGTTGTTGGCTGTATTAAAAAGATCACCAACTTATTTAACATTATTGCAAAACTGTGACATGGTGGTTAGGATATTAATTAAAATAAATAAAATTATATCGGCTTTATATCGGCCACCCTGCTTTCCAAGATATCGGCATCGGCTGTGAAAAAACCCATATCAGTCGACCACTAACCAAAGTACAGGAAATTGCAATAATCCAGGCGAGAGGTAATAAGAGCATGGATAGCAATCTCCAAGGAGCGCTTAGGAAGAAAGGATTTGATTTTTGATAGAGCTGGACTCAATGATCGCACTAACCTGCTTGTCAAATTTGAGGCAACTATCTACCATCACACCTAGATTGTGTACTTGGGGAGAGATTAATTGATTTAAAGATTCAAGGTCAAGGTGATTTCTTGGCCTGAATTCTGAGGAGTCAAAAACAATGACTTCTGTTTTGTCTGAGTTCAGAAAAAGAAAATTCTTGGCAAGCCAAGCTTTCACATCCTCAAGACATGCTGTTAGGTTGCCTAGAGAACTGTTATTTTTCCTAGACACAGGCATATAGATTTGCATATCATCGGCCTAGCAATGAAATGAAACATTATGTTTCCTAAAAATGGAACCCAAAGGGAGAAGATAGAGAGAAAAAAGGACAGGAGCTAAAACAGAGCCTTGAGGCACACCACAGGATAGATTGCGAAGAGAAGAAGAGAAACGAAATAAATAGAAATAAATCATACTTATCTGACCGCCATCCGTTTGTGGCAGTGAATGAAGAGGTATCATACCAATCACAAGTGCAGGTACCCCAAAGCTCAGTACTAGGACCGTTACTTTTCACGGTTTACATGTTACTCTTGGGAGATATCATCAGGAAACATGGTGTTAGCTTTCACTGTTATGCTGATGATACTCAGCTCTATATTTCTTCACAACCCAATGAAGCATACCAATTTGCAAAACTAACGGAATGCATAGTTGATATAAAAAACTGGATGACTAGTAATTTATTTATGCTAAATTCTGAAAAAACAGGTGTTAATTATCGGACCAAAAACTCCTGCATGTAATAACCTAGAACACGGTCTAATACTTGATGGCTGCTCTGTAAATGCTTCGTCATCAGTTACATTGAGGGAAAACATTTATTTGATTCCCTGCTGATTTTGTACGTTTGCCCACTGACAAAGAAATTATCAGTCTATAATTTTAATGGTAGGTTTATTTGAACAATGAAAGACTGAATAACAACAAAAAATCCAGAAAAAAACGCATTTCAAAAAAGTTATAAATTGATTTGCATTTTAATGAGTGAAATAAATATTTGATCCCTTCGCCAAACATGACTTAGTACTTGGTGCAGAAACCCTTGTTGGCAATCACAGAGGTCAGAAGTTTCTTGAAGTTGGCCACCAGGTTTGCACACATCTCAGGAGGGATTTTGTCCCACTGCAGATCATCTCCAAGTCATTAAGGTTTCGAGGCTGACGTTTGGCAACTCGAACCTTCAGCTCCCTCCACAGATTTTCTATGGGATTAAGGTCTGGACACTGGCTAGGCCACTCCAGGACCTTAATGTGCTTCTTCTTGAGCCACTCCTTTGTTGCCTTGAAAAACACATCACTGAAATGCTTGAATGCAGACACATTAACATCAGAGTCTCTATGTTTTAGGTAAAAAAACATTAAAATAACACAGATTAAATCAAATAAATCATGCACGTTCATCTTCCCCGCTGCTGTAACATTAGCAGTTTTACTAAAATGCTATGCATTTAGCCCTATGTGTCGTCTGACGCATTTCACGTCCGTATGATTTTTCCTCTAAAACACAAAAACGAAAATTGAAATTGATATTTTATGCTTTGTGAATTGCCAACCCTTCTCCATTCTGTAGATATTACGGAAGGATATTCCAGACTATTTTCAAAAGGAATTGTAAATTGCATTTTCATTTGCGTTTTCCATATGTGGATGCATAAATTGACATTATCCAAAAGCAATTGCAAATCTTACATTACCATTTGCATTTTCGGTTTTGCGAACGCACAGTGACTGCCACATTTCAAATGAAAAAGCAAAGTCCAGAGAGTTATGAGCCTGTCATATTTAAATAGCAATATTAATTACCACGTCTGTGTTTTCACTCTCTCTCTGCGTCGCACATGTAACCTGCCAAAGCTCAAATGGAATTGCAATTTCTTTTGCATTTGGCAGCTTTCCGTGTAGACATCATTGTCAAAAATTGAAATTTGGCAGTTACTGTGCGTTCGTGAAAGCGAAAATGCAAACGGTAATGCAAGATTTGCAATTGCATTTGGATAATGTCACAATTTATGCGTCAACATATGGAAAACACAAATGAAAATGCAATTTGCAATTCCTTTTGAAAATAGTCCGGAATATCCTTCCATAAAACACACAGTAAGTGCTATCAAATTCAACCCTTGCAGCCCCATCATCACAGACACAAATGTGACAACATTACAAAGGTGGTTACATCTGAATATTTTCTGTAAAAAGCTAGGATATGTTGAATAATATTAATTTGTTGCTTTGCCTGTTTTTTGATGTGCACGATGCCTCCTGCCATTTGAAGGCCAATTAGTAAAGCGATGCTCTTCTGATGCTTTTGATTGGTTCTCTTATTTGAATTTGTAGCGCACCACGTCTGACAATTACATCAATCCACATTGCTACTGAAAGTGTGATTCAAAACTCCCGATTAAAAAGAGGCCAAACTCACCATAATTCATCGTTTAGATCTAAAGATATTTCTCATAGAGCTATAACACATAGAAAAGAATTAGGTCATATATCTTAGCAAAAACGGGCATTTTAGCTCATAACTTCACCAAACATACATAGATCTTGAAAAACCGCACAGCATTATTTTTGGAAAATTCTCCCGTAAAGAGCCCAAATTTACCATAATCTACCATAATATACCGTGGACTTTACACATATCGGATCCACTTAGGTCTCACATATGGAACCCAGCCCTCTACCGGTTCTTAAGGATTCAGCGAGTGAGGGCTTGGCGCCGGATGTTCTGCCACGTCTGGCCGCTGAGGGGACGGAGGAGCTGATGACCTGATGACCAGGTCGTGCTTCCCCACCGTTTTCCCCTCCACTGAGTCGTGGTTAGCAGAAATAGCAGCGACGTAGACTTTAAGGGTGGAGGTAGACAGCCTTCGCTCCAACCCTTGCTGCAAGAAGGAGAGCACGGCTCTGACTGGACATCTTCGGGGGTCCTCTCGACCACTCGACGAAGAGGTTCCACTTCAAGGCATAAGCATGTCTTGTAGACGGTGCTTGCGCCGAAGTGATGGTGTCAACTACCTCTTGGGGTAGGTCACCTAGAATGCCCCGTCTCTGAGTTAGTAGATCCTTCCTCAGAGGAATCGGCCAAGGAGGGGCCGTCATGAGGAGCATCAGTTCCGTCATCCTCCATGATCAACTAGCCGAGTAAACAAATATAAATGTTTATTCATAACCATGCTGAAAATAAGTAAATAATGTTAGCTGATGCTAACTGTCTAGCTAACGAGCTTGCTGGTGCTAAATTGAGGTAATTAAAAAAAAGAATAAAGTCCAAATATTTTTATTCAACCACCTAGATAGATTACATCTGAGGGAAAAAGAAAGGATGTGATGTTCAGAACATGGTAACTACAGTAATTATCAAAGTGGGAAGTGATGCCCTCTGGGGGCATTTGGCCATGGGGTGTTTTTACACCACAGACAAGGTTTGAGAAGAAAAAAAATCATGATGAAAATATAATTATATTTTCCTTATTATATTCATTATTTCCTTATTGCTTATTTTGGGAAAATCCCAGGTATTTTGAGCAGTAGAATTATAAAAAAATATATGCTAATATAAAATTAAATGATAAAAGTACCCTATATAAAACTGCAAAATAAACGTTAATCTATCGTTACTTTTTACCTAAGTACATAAAAAATCAAGTACTTTTGTACTTTCACTCGAGTAAAATTTAAAACTGAGTACTTTTACTGGAGTAATATTTTATTATACGGATCTGTACTTTTATTGATTTGTGTAATTTGTGTACTTCGTCCACCACTGTTAAATACCCTCTATCTCTGTTAAAGTTTTTATACGTCCGTATGATCCCTTCTCCATTCTGTAGATATTACGGAAGGATATTCCAGACTATTTTCAAAAGGAATTGTAAATTGCATTTTCATTTGCGTTTTCCATATGTGGATGCATAAATTGACATTATCCAAAAGCAATTGCAAATCTTACATTACCATTTGCATTTTCGGTTTTGCGAACGCACAGTGACTGCCACATTTCAAATGAAAAAGCAAAGTCCAGAGAGTTATGAGCCTGTCATATTTAAATTGCAATATTAATTACCACGTCTGTGTTTTCACTCTCTCTCTGCGTCGCACATGTAACCTGCCAAAGCTCAAATGGAATTGCAATTTCTTTTGCATTTGGCAGCTTTCCGTGTAGACATCATTGTCAAAAATTGAAATTTGGCAGTTACTGTGCGTTCGTGAAAGCGAAAATGCAAACGGTAATGCAAGATTTGCAATTGCATTTGGATAATGTCACAATTTATGCGTCAACATATGGAAAACACAAATGAAAATGCAATTTGCAATTCCTTTTGAAAATAGTCCGGAATATCCTTCCATAAAACACACAGTAAGTGCTATCAAATTCAACCCTTGCAGCCCCATCATCACAGACACAAATGTGACAACATTACAAAGGTGGTTACATCTGAATATTTTCTGTAAAAAGCTAGGATATGTTGAATAATATTAATTTGTTGCTTTGCCTGTTTTTTGATGTGCACGATGCCTCCTGCCATTTGAAGGCCAATTAGTAAAGCGATGCTCTTCTGATGCTTTTGATTGGTTCTCTTATTTGAATTTGTAGCGCACCACGTCTGACAATTACATCAATCCACATTGCTACTGAAAGTGTGATTCAAAACTCCCGATTAAAAAGAGGCCAAACTCACCATAATTCATCGTTTAGATCTAAAGATATTTCTCATAGAGCTATAACACATAGAAAAGAATTAGGTCATATATCTTAGCAAAAACGGGCATTTTAGCTCATAACTTCACCAAACATACATAGATCTTGAAAAACCGCACAGCATTATTTTTGGAAAATTCTCCCGTAAAGAGCCCAAATTTACCATAATCTACCATAATATACCGTGGACTTTACACATATCGGATCCACTTAGGTCTCACATATGGAACCCAGCCCTCTACCGGTTCTTAAGGATTCAGCGAGTGAGGGCTTGGCGCCGGATGTTCTGCCACGTCTGGCCGCTGAGGGGACGGAGGAGCTGATGACCTGATGACCAGGTCGTGCTTCCCCACCGTTTTCCCCTCCACTGAGTCGTGGTTAGCAGAAATAGCAGCGACGTAGACTTTAAGGGTGGAGGTAGACAGCCTTCGCTCCAACCCTTGCTGCAAGAAGGAGAGCACGGCTCTGACTGGACATCTTCGGGGGTCCTCTCGACCACTCGACGAAGAGGTTCCACTTCAAGGCATAAGCATGTCTTGTAGACGGTGCTTGCGCCGAAGTGATGGTGTCAACTACCTCTTGGGGTAGGTCACCTAGAATGCCCCGTCTCTGAGTTAGTAGATCCTTCCTCAGAGGAATCGGCCAAGGAGGGGCCGTCATGAGGAGCATCAGTTCCGTCATCCTCCATGACTTTGCACAGTGTCTGTGCGAGAAGGCTCACTGGGGGAAACGCAAATTTGCGTAGGCCCCGCGGCCAGCTGTGTGCCAGTGCATCCGTGGCGAGTGTTCCCTGGTAGTGAGAGGTTTCTGGAGAGGCAAACAGGTCTACCTGAGCGACTCAGAAACGTCTCCAGATCAGCTGGACCGTCCGGGGATGGAGTCTCCATTCCCTGGGGAGCGCAGCTCGTGACAGCTCGTCAGCTGCATGGGTGTGCAGGCCCGGAATGTGAATGACACGAAGCGACCTCAGATGCTTCTGACTCAAAAGGAGGAGGTGGCGGGTGAGTTGTGACATACGACGGGAGCGCAGACCACCTTGTCAGTTGATGTACGCAACAGTCGCAGCCCCAGCGGTGTAACTGCCACTGCAGCTGCATATGCCCCAGGAGCCTCTGAAATTGTTTCAGTGGGACCGCTGTCCTGCCCTTGAATGAATTCAAGCAGTTCAGCACCGACCGCGCACGTTCCTCTTTGAGGCGTGCTGTCTGTTCGACCGAATCCAACTCCATACCGAGAAAAGAGATCCTCTGCATCGGGGAGAGTTTGCTCTTTTCCCAGTTGACCCGAAGG
>NW_015549658.1:64341-85536 GCF_001515605.1 Sinocyclocheilus anshuiensis | reverse complement strand
GTTTTACTAAAATGCTATGCATTTAGCCCTATGTGACGTCTGTTTTTATATTGTTTGTCAGCACACATAGCCTAAGTTATTATGTATCTGCATCAACTAGCCGAGTAAACAAATATAAATGTTTATTCATAACCATGCTGAAAATAAGTAAATAATGTTAGCTGATGCTAACTGTCTAGCTAACGAGCTTGCTGGTGCTAAATTGAGGTAATTAAAAAAAAGAATAAAGTCCAAATATTTTTATTCAACCACCTAGATAGATTACATCTGAGGGAAAAAGAAAGGATGTGATGTTCAGAACATGGTAACTACAGTAATTATCAAAGTGGGAAGTGATGCCCTCTGGGGGCATTTGGCCATGGGGTGTTTTTACACCACAGACAAGGTTTGAGAAGAAAAAAAATCATGATGAAAATATAATTATATTTTCCTTATTATATTCATTATTTCCTTATTGCTTATTTTGGGAAAATCCCAGGTATTTTGAGCAGTAGAATTATAAAAAAATATATGCTAATATAAAATTAAATGATAAAAGTACCCTATATAAAACTGCAAAATAAACGTTAATCTATCGTTACTTTTTACCTAAGTACATAAAAAATCAAGTACTTTTGTACTTTCACTCGAGTAAAATTTAAAACTGAGTACTTTTACTGGAGTAATATTTTATTATACGGATCTGTACTTTTACTCAAGTACTTGATTTGTGTACTTCGTCCACCACTGTTAAATACCCTCTATCTCTGTTAAAGTTTTTATACGCATTTCACGTCCGTATGATTTTTCCTCTAAAACACAAAAACGAAAATTGAAATTGATATTTTATGCTTTGTGAATTGCCAACCCTTCTCCATTCTGTAGATATTACGGAAGGATATTCCAGACTATTTTCAAAAGGAATTGTAAATTGCATTTTCATTTGCGTTTTCCATATGTGGATGCATAAATTGACATTATCCAAAAGCAATTGCAAATCTTACATTACCATTTGCATTTTCGGTTTTGCGAACGCACAGTGACTGCCACATTTCAAATGAAAAAGCAAAGTCCAGAGAGTTATGAGCCTGTCATATTTAAATTGCAATATTAATTACCACGTCTGTGTTTTCACTCTCTCTCTGCGTCGCACATGTAACCTGCCAAAGCTCAAATGGAATTGCAATTTCTTTTGCATTTGGCAGCTTTCCGTGTAGACATCATTGTCAAAAATTGAAATTTGGCAGTTACTGTGCGTTCGTGAAAGCGAAAATGCAAACGGTAATGCAAGATTTGCAATTGCATTTGGATAATGTCACAATTTATGCGTCAACATATGGAAAACACAAATGAAAATGCAATTTGCAATTCCTTTTGAAAATAGTCCGGAATATCCTTCCATAAAACACACAGTAAGTGCTATCAAATTCAACCCTTGCAGCCCCATCATCACAGACACAAATGTGACAACATTACAAAGGTGGTTACATCTGAATATTTTCTGTAAAAAGCTAGGATATGTTGAATAATATTAATTTGTTGCTTTGCCTGTTTTTTGATGTGCACGATGCCTCCTGCCATTTGAAGGCCAATTAGTAAAGCGATGCTCTTCTGATGCTTTTGATTGGTTCTCTTATTTGAATTTGTAGCGCACCACGTCTGACAATTACATCAATCCACATTGCTACTGAAAGTGTGATTCAAAACTCCCGATTAAAAAGAGGCCAAACTCACCATAATTCATCGTTTAGATCTAAAGATATTTCTCATAGAGCTATAACACATAGAAAAGAATTAGGTCATATATCTTAGCAAAAACGGGCATTTTAGCTCATAACTTCACCAAACATACATAGATCTTGAAAAACCGCACAGCATTATTTTTGGAAAATTCTCCCGTAAAGAGCCCAAATTTACCATAATCTACCATAATATACCGTGGACTTTACACATATCGGATCCACTTAGGTCTCACATATGGAACCCAGCCCTCTACCGGTTCTTAAGGATTCAGCGAGTGAGGGCTTGGCGCCGGATGTTCTGCCACGTCTGGCCGCTGAGGGGACGGAGGAGCTGATGACCTGATGACCAGGTCGTGCTTCCCCACCGTTTTCCCCTCCACTGAGTCGTGGTTAGCAGAAATAGCAGCGACGTAGACTTTAAGGGTGGAGGTAGACAGCCTTCGCTCCAACCCTTGCTGCAAGAAGGAGAGCACGGCTCTGACTGGACATCTTCGGGGGTCCTCTCGACCACTCGACGAAGAGGTTCCACTTCAAGGCATAAGCATGTCTTGTAGACGGTGCTTGCGCCGAAGTGATGGTGTCAACTACCTCTTGGGGTAGGTCACCTAGAATGCCCCGTCTCTGAGTTAGTAGATCCTTCCTCAGAGGAATCGGCCAAGGAGGGGCCGTCATGAGGAGCATCAGTTCCGTCATCCTCCATGACTTTGCACAGTGTCTGTGCGAGAAGGCTCACTGGGGGAAACGCAAATTTGCGTAGGCCCCGCGGCCAGCTGTGTGCCAGTGCATCCGTGGCGAGTGTTCCCTGGTAGTGAGAGGTTTCTGGAGAGGCAAACAGGTCTACCTGAGCGACTCAGAAACGTCTCCAGATCAGCTGGACCGTCCGGGGATGGAGTCTCCATTCCCTGGGGAGCGCAGCTCGTGACAGCTCGTCAGCTGCATGGGTGTGCAGGCCCGGAATGTGAATGACACGAAGCGACCTCAGATGCTTCTGACTCAAAAGGAGGAGGTGGCGGGTGAGTTGTGACATACGACGGGAGCGCAGACCACCTTGTCAGTTGATGTACGCAACAGTCGCAGCCCCAGCGGTGTAACTGCCACTGCAGCTGCATATGCCCCAGGAGCCTCTGAAATTGTTTCAGTGGGACCGCTGTCCTGCCCTTGAATGAATTCAAGCAGTTCAGCACCGACCGCGCACGTTCCTCTTTGAGGCGTGCTGTCTGTTCGACCGAATCCAACTCCATACCGAGAAAAGAGATCCTCTGCATCGGGGAGAGTTTGCTCTTTTCCCAGTTGACCCGAAGGCCCAACAGCCTTAGCACCAAATCCCTGTGCTCGCACAACTGATCCTGAGACTGTGCTAGTATGAGCCAGTCGTTGAGATAGTTGAGGATGCGAACACCCTGCTCTCTCAGGGGAACAAGAGCTCCCTCCGCAACTTTCGTGAAGACACGGGGACAGGGATAGGCTCAGGCTCGCCCTACGATGCAGCGATCGACATCCGATCGTCGGGAGGAGCCCCAAGAACCAGAGCGGGCCACCCCGAGAAACCAGTCATCCAACCTTGATGGCTCGGGACGCGGTGGAGGTTTCCACTCGAGCCCTACCCTCTCGGCGGCCTGGGAAAGCATAGTCGTCATCTCCGGATCCGACTCGGACCTTGCTACCATCCCGGAGCACAGCAGCCGAATCTTCCTCTCCAGAAAGCTCAGGCTCACCCTCCGATGCAGCGATCGACATCCGATCATCGGTAGGAGCCCCAAAGGATACGGCTGATACACTCTTTGTGGTGGGCCCAGCGTGTTCCTTAGGGAGCTCGGCTGGCTGCGAAGTGCAAGAGGAGTGGCGGTCCCTGGGAGGTTGGTTCCTCGGAGGGGTTGCCGCCACTGTGATCCTCAAACCGCCCGATCTACTGCCAGAAGTAGTCCTCCCCTGACTTCTGCCAGGAAGAGACCTAGATCGTGGCAGAGGCAACGGAACTCCACCCCTTTCAAGATAGTGGAGCCTGGTCCGCAACTCTGAGATGGTCATTTTCCCGCAATGGGAACATGACTCATCCACGAACGCCACTTCAGCGTGCTTAATGCCCAAGCACGTGAGGCAGCGATCGTGACCATCACCTGGCGCCAGGTAATGACCACATCCAGAAACGCACGGGTGAAATGGCATCTTTAAAAAGACGCGTCTTTAAAAAGACATTCACCCTTGAATGCTCTTTTAGGATTGCTCTTTTAGTTGTGCTGAAGCACACAGGGGAGATGGCCGCCGCAACACTACAGGGAGTAGTGCAGCCTGTAATTTGCACCCACTCAACGAAGGTCGACCAACCCACTGTCGTGCTGTGACACCCGCACAGAGAAGCTCCTTTGAGAGCGCTGACTCGTTCAACACACGAAGCTTGGCAGTAGCAGAACGATAACACCGCTCGGCTCCGAAGCGAAAAGCTGATTATTGCTAAACAAAACGTGAGTGGCATCTTAATGGAATACACGTGTTGGTTCGCAGCGAGTTCACAGTTTTAACGTACAAGTTTGCTTTAATTTATTTTAAAGATCTGAGGTAAAATATCTATTGTTGCTTTCACTAGGTCTATAAAGATAACGCAAAATAATATTCAAACTCACATTAGACACTTTTAACATTGAATAAAGCACATAATCATTACCTGAGATTATCACTGTCATATTTTGTATGTTGTTCCTGCTGCGACGTTGCAGAAAATAAAAACCATTTCAAAAATAGAATTCCGTGTCGCTTATTGTTACGTGTCACTGTCGCGGGTGGTTAGGACAAAAACGGATTAAAATTAACAATGAAATTAATGTACGAACTCACACGTACAGTACATCACCTGGAAAAAATCACCACTAAAGTCGCTGATAATGTTCCATTTGGACTCAGAAAATTAGCTCAAATCTTGACTGACACCATTAAGCCTGCTGCTCCAACTAGGAGAACCAGAAAATTGTTGGAGTGCCAATAGATGGCACTGAGAAGCTAATTGTAAATCTTTCGTTGTCGTTCATGCTAACAGAGGCCCAGAGAGAAGTCCTATTGAGGGGACTATCATTTGTTCCAGCACCGAAGAATCAAAAAACACAGAAAACAGAATTATTGAGAGGCTTACAAGAGTACCACAGGAGGGTAAAACTTGAAAATTTCTTTGAAGGAAAGAGAAAACGAAAAGAGAAGGTTCCCTTCACTTATGGTTCTGATTGGACCCCTCCCCTTTCCAGATTGCCAATGCAAATTTCTCGAATTATAGAAGCAGATCTTTGCGCCTACAGACACTTGCATTGCGGGAGAAGAGAAAAAAACAATCTAACTACAAGTGAAGAGAGAGCTCTCGATCAACTCAGAAAAAACAGAAAGATAGTAATCAAACCGGCCGATAAGGGAAATGCGGTAGTGCTGATGAACAGAGAGGACTACCTCTGGGAAGGCATGAGACAACTGAATAATTCAGAACATTATCGTCCACTGGAAGAACCGATTTTTCCACAAACCCAGATAGAAGTGAGAGAGAAACTGGAAGAAATGTACGAGGACAGAGTTATCAACAGTAAACAATTATAATATCTTTCAGGCCCTGGGTCTCCTAGACCTAGAAGATTTTATTTGCTTCCTAAAATACATAAAAGTCCAAAAAGTTGGAGTAAACCAGAAGTAATCCCACCAGGGAGACCTATAGTATCAGATTGTAATAGTGAAACATATAATATAGCAGAATTAATTGAATATCACCAATTTCACAGAAACATGATAGCTATCTCAAGGACACATATGATTTTATACGGAAGACCCAGGACCTTAAGATACCCTCGGATGCGCTGTTGTTTACCATTGACGTAGATAGCCTCTACACAAACATAGAGACTCAGGAGGGCCTTGAAGCCATACGAGGGTGCATGCCGAAGTACCCAGACAGTAAAAGACCGGATGAACACATATTAAAATTACTAGAGATCAATCTGACGAAAAATTAATTTGAATTTGATTCTAAATACTTCCTACAGATAAAAGGTACTGCCATGGGGAAAAAGTATGCACCCTCGTACGCGAACATATTTATGGCCCGTTGGGAGGAGACAGCGTTGGCCACGGCCCCTTTAAAACCGCTCTCGTACTTCAGATTTCTGGATGATATCTGGGGGGTGTGGACCCACCCCAGAGAAGAATTCATGAACTTTGCACAGCATCTCAATCAACATCAGAGATCGATAAAAATAAAGTTTGAGTTGGACAGTGAACAGGTGAATTTCTTAGACGTGGTCACCTATAAGGGGCCTAAATTTAAAGAAAAGAATCAGCTCGACTATAGAGTATTTTTCAAGGAAACAGACACGCACTGTTTATTGCACAAAGAAAGCTTTCACCCGAGACACACTTTCAAAGGGATTCTTAAGTCACAGTTACTTAGATTTCATCGCATTTGCTCACAAAAAGAAGAATTTCTAAAAGCAGTTAAAACATTATTCAGAGCACTGAAGAACCGAGGATACACTAGACAATTTCTAAGAGGAGTACTCAGAAGGTTTAATAAATTCATAGAAGAACCTGCACTGCCCAATCAAACAGAAAAGGAGAAGATCATCCCACTGGTTACGTTCTACTCATCTCAGAGCACCCAACTGAATTTAGCAATCAAACAGAACTTCACTAAATTTTTAAAAGACACCCAGTACTTACAGAAACACAAACCCATTGCGGCCTACAAAAGAAACAAAAATTTATTGGACACACTAGTCCAGAGCAAAGTACAGAAATTACGTGACATCAAAACCAAAAAGGGAACTTGTAGATATTATGTACCACTGAAATGGGTGAAGAGCCGTACCAGTAAGCAGATCTTCAAGACTGATCCAAACACTTCACCGGATACTTCAAACTGTATATTTGATTTTTTGCATAAAATGCAAGACAATACAAACTAAAAATGAATTTAGAAAAAGAATCTATCAACATACCCATAATATAATCCATAAGATTGAAAAACGTAGATATGTAGTACAACACTTTTTGTTCCACGGCCTTCTCTCTCTCAGAGCCACGGTCTTGCAGACCAGTCCTTGTTGGGATCTAAAAGATAGATTAAGGATAGAGAGATCCTGGATTAAAAAATTGGATACTTTATATACCAAGGGCCTTAATGAGGTTGGAGAGGGAGAAGGCCTTTCCTTGACTGGTTTCCCTATACATACCTACGCATTTATTGTAGGTCATAAACACATATAACCACATTAAAATTAGGTAGAAATGCTGTTAAGAGGATAAACAATATTAGTATTCTCGTTGTGAATCTCGTTGAGTTCTGCACACGATGACTAAACCAACACTCACTCTAAACCTACCCATCATCTAGTCCCTGACGGATCAAATCCATCTGTTTCAACCCTCGGGGATCTATAATCTACTCTTTCTAACCTCTTTTGACTTTCTTAAAGAAAAATTCACTCATTCTACCCCTCTTGATCTAAAACCTACCCAATTGAACCCCAAAATTTAATACATCTACCCCTTCTAACCTAAAACCTACCCATTGGAACCCTAAAATATAATTAATTCACTTAATCTACCCCAATATTACATATAATGACTACATCAACATTCACCCTAACCCTACCCATTATTTAAAAAGAAAAATCCACTGACTTAACCTTTTTATTCCAAAACCTACCCATTCGAACCCTCAAAATGTATTAAATTTACTCAATCCACCCTGAATTGTTTCCTCTGACAGCAGAATTATAGAAAAATTACTTTACACATACATATCCAAGATAAGAAGTGGAAAACATGATGATATGCTGGGATGATGGGCTCTGGCCGTGGGGCCAGGCCCGAGCAGGACCGGAAAGTGGCCAGAAGGAGTCGAAGGACAGCGCACAACCGAAATGGAACTTTGTTTCGATTTCTGGATTTGTTCATTCCCTAACCCTAACCTAACCGTAACGGCAGATAACAAGAACCCACATCCGGTGTTCCGCACCGAGATAGCTGCGAGGGCCAACGCAGCACAAATAATAAATGCAGTCTTGAATGTCTTTGCAGAAAAGTTGAAATCGCTGCCACCAAAAGACATGCAACGAGCCACTGTGATGAAGGCCAACCTGAATGGCTTGGGACGTATGCATGTTCTACGGCAGGACCAGCCATTCATACTTGAGATACTTATGCAGGCAATCCAACAGGTTGACCAGGACCCAACCCAAAAAATTGTCCTCTTTATGAGCAAATTTGGTCATAAAGATGAAGGAACACTGGAAATTTCATCTCTGGTTAACAAAAAAGGTGTGCACTCCATCACATGCCATGCTGCATGCATCCTCTCTCTCCAAAAGATCCAAGGACTGACCTAATGTGGTCAAGGTATGGACTCCAGGAGGTTGTAGGACACAGGGGAACACTGAACACCGCCACTGCCATCCCTGAGGCTGCTAACTTCCAATCTAACCTTGACTGCCACCCCTTAACTGTTGACGGACAGCTAATGGACATTTTCAACGGTTCGGTCACTCTGGTGTCACATTTGTGCAGCTTTATGCAAACACACCTCACATTCATGCTGCAATGACAAGACACCCAGTGACCAGGGTCATAGCGACCTGTGGGGTTCACAACCCGAACCACACACGAAAAATCCTCCAAAAGGCCAAGTCGTATGTGAACCACATGAATGACTTGGCCAGAAAAACAATATTCCGGACATACGCAAGAGTTGAAGCAGTGTTTCGTTTGAAGGGACACTTCCCACTGAGAATCGTTGCAAAAGATTTCTATAACCCCACTGCTATCCACCACCTCCTTGAAGAGACCCCCATGCTCTTGCCTTTTCGAGACAATGACCACAAGCTGGGCCTGCGGCATGTCATGCAGCTGGTGGCAAACTATCTTTCAACCACACTGTACACACTGCTGTTTGAAGCAAAAGATCGAGGTGGATTCACAAATACCTGGACAGCCTTTCAGTGTGAGCTGGCCCTTGAGGAGCTATTTTACGGAAAGCCCTACTGTGCACAATCCACCCAGTTCTCAATTAACTTAGGAACTAATTCCACAAACTCCAACAGCCTCACAAGGCAAAAGGGTTTCCTAGGTCTGTCACCCATTGGAAGCGCTAGTTTTGGGGAGTCTCCACCACCTCTCCAGATCTGGATAACTGAACCACTCCAAAGATTGAGGGTGGAAAGAATATTTGAATTCACAGACACATTGGACGCAGCCCCATCTGTCATCGGGGAGGCCCTAATTCGGGTCCTTCTAAGTGACCTACATTAAAGAAATTATAGAATCTCGTTCGATGCTTTAAAACAAGCCGAACCCCCCCTGCTGGCAAAGGTTGTAGGGTGTCGTACAACCCAGGATCTCAGCCAAGACTTGGCAGGAAGAAAAGGTTTCGGGTACCCCCACACATTTGGAAGGGCACTCGAACTGGCCAACTCAGTGGGCCATGATACAAAGGAGTGTCTCCACCATGGCCTCTTGGGATTCAGGTACTTTCCTGAAATTACTTTCTGGGACGAGCAAAGGAATCCTAAGGCAAAATGGAACAAAAAGAACTACCTAGAACTATATGGTCCCACTGAGAAACCATCCGCTAATGCTCAGGCAGCTGCAATCTTGGGTGATGTATGCTCTACCATCGAAAAGAAGGGCCTGTGTTACACAAGAAACCTCCAGCGTTACAGAGACAGTGGCATGCCTTGGTTAGAAACCAGCATTAACCGCCTGCCAAAGGACATGTGCCCTACCGACACATTAACGGCTCTCACCTTCATCAGCGCTGTAGGCCTGATCCAAAATACAGATTACATCTCCTTCTCCATTCTGGCAAATTTGATCGCAGAGCTGCCAATCACCCAACAGGAACTACAACGCCTACACATCCTGTCTCCGCTACTCCTTCTCAACTCACCCAAGGTCCATCGACTGCAAGATTCTGTACCATATAAGGTACCAATATCTCAGCCACTACTTGACAAACCTGCAACTACAGCTCGTTGTACAAGGACACCATCACCCCAACAATCTGACCCTGACACCTACCAGCAGGAGGAAACACAGGAACAGATGATAGAGAGAGTGCAAACAAGAACAGTACCAGCCAACATGACAAGATGGACTGATGAAGAGATAGAGCTGGTTACAGAAAACCCACAAATGTCTTACTCTGATATATGATGCTTTTTTAAAGATCGTTATTTTGTGTATTTGGTGTAACAGAATATGTTTACATGCTTTAATGTTCAAAAAACACGTTCTTTTTCAAATACTGTACATTATTGTAGGTCCTCTATGCCCCGCCTCTCTCAAATGCTTCGTTTTCTACAAAGTCCCTCCTTCCGACAAGTGCAGTCTGCTCTGATTGGCGAGTTGACCCAGTGCATTGTGATTGGCCAGCTGACCCAGTGCATTGTGATTGGCCAGCTGACCCAGTGCATTGTGATTGGCCAGCTGACCCAGTGCATTGTGATTGGGCGAACACCGCTAGCACTCGTCGGAAATGTAACGCCCCTTACCATAATCGTGAGCTTCATCTTTCAAAATAAATGTAAAGCCAGAGCCCGAAAGGGGAACAGAGTCGCGTGACAGGCACAGTGATGAAGCTGGTATGTGTTTGCAGTACACAAGCCACGGTTAAGACAGCTGACTCCACTGTGATGTGACCCCTGTCTCTCTCTCTCTCCCACTCTCTCTCTCTCTCTCTCTCTCACACACGCGCGTGCGCGCACAATTGCGCACACACACACACACACACACGATGCGCAAAACTCCGCATTTGAACAGTCAATAGCAAATACTTAAACTAATAACAAAACAGTCGCTGATTCAGAAGCGCCAGATTGTCATAGCAAAGTCAGAATTAACTACTCTCCTAGGTTCACGAAACGGTTGTCCATAAAATGCATTGCTGTTCTGTTGTAAGTAATCTTAAAGATTCCTAAATGCATCTACTTTCGGAAGGCCAAATAAAGTGCTTTTGCTTTCGCCTAGAAACACACAGCGTCTCCCTGACATGCTGCTTCAACTCTAACTGTGGTTACTGAAACCACTCTTTCTTTCTTTGCGTGCACATTTGGGCGGCATTATGCTAATATTTCCACATAGTGAGGTAGATATGTGGGGGCGTGTTAGAACGAGCCGTTTTAGGGGGGCGTGGCAGAGTCTTAACTTTGATAAAGTATATCTCTTTGGTTTTGAGACTTTAGTCTTTGCAACTTCAGGGATCTTATCTATGCACAATCAGCTTGTAACACTCCAAAGAGAAAGGACAACTTGAAATCGCATCATATGACCCCTTTAAGTAAGTTTTTTGGAGTATAATTTCAGTTTTATTTCATCAGCCCATCACTAACTCCCTTTTATATTTCCAGGACATCCAAATGATTTGCAATTTATCTTGGGTTCCTGTTTGGCAGTGTGACTCCATTTGGTAAATATTTATGTTTTGGGGCTTTATTGACGCCTCCTTTTATCAACATCACTAATGTGTTCTTTTTATATTTTCAGGCCATCCACATGACTTCATACTTGCCTTCGGTTCCTGTTTGGAAGTGCAACGCCCTTTGGTAATTATTAATTTTTTTTGGAGGTAATTTGCTTTTGTTTTCCTTTATAGCCACATCACTAATGTGTATCTTTTTTATTTACAGGTCATCAGGAGAAGTTTTCAGTTCTACTTACCTTGTTACAACACAGTTACTTTTCTTATTTAGGAACCTGTTTACTGTCAAGATTACTCTGTAGTGCAAGTCATTCTTGTTGTTCTTTTATTGACAATTATGTTTGCTAATTTCTACCACTCATGTCTCTTAAATTGTAATGTATGTTTTTGCAATGCATATTGTTCTTGTTCTACTTACCTTGTTCCATCACACATACCTTTGTTATTGAGAAGACTGGTTACCATCATGTTTATTCTGTACTTCAAATAACTTGTTATTATTGAAAATCATGTTTCTTCATTTGTACCACTCATGTTTCTAATACAATTATGTTCTTTCATGCCTACTGTTGTTCTTTTGTGACAATTACACTGACACACATAGACACTCGTTCACACACAGACATGCACATACACTAGCTCCCAAATCCCTGTGTGTCACTTAGTCCCATACAAATCTTGTTTGGTTTTATTTTGTATCATTGCATGTTAAAAATAATTCACTATGTTATGCAAATGCAAAATGTGAAAGTGTAATCTTATTCGCAGTCTAGCATTTTATAAATATTTGTACAATATACTGTATATTCAGCATATTTAACTTAACCTGTTTTGTATCTTTATTATTTAATGCATAAGCTTTTTTTTTAAACAAGTTTATGACTGCGACAATTTAATCTTGATCAACAACATCAACGAACTGGAGAGGCATCAGCCTGTTATTAGATAATTTTAAAACGTCAAACAGCCTTAAATTTGCAGGTTATAACTACGTCTATTTTATTTATTATTTTGTTTATTTTAATGCGGATCCCACACTCTAGCGTTAACCTAATATAAATGTGCTCTAGGCTATTATTCATATTCAAATGTTTGTGCGGAAAATAATTAATGCTCAAGCATGACAGAGCTGGCGCCCGCGCGATCACTTGCATTGTTTGTCCTGATAATTAAACAACTTAAAATTGGGGTGCCTTGCATACCTGAGAAATATATCTAAAGAAAGCTTGTCTACTTTTAAACGAACCAATTCAAAACGAAATCAAATAGGCTACATCCTGATTATGTAATCTGTGAATGCATTTCTCTCTAAAGGCGCGTCCAACGGAGATTTCGTGAATTTCATCTTTGCAGCCGACAGGGACTCAGAAAATATTATTTTATTAATAAATAATTAAAATGTCTAATTTTTTTTCATAATCATTAGGCTACTTTTGCCTGTGTTTTGTGGCAAACTTTATGCGTGTACTTGAGCGCGGAATTATGGAGTATTATGTTAATTTAATATAAACGTGCGATTAGTAATGGCTTAAATGAACGACTACTAACTGGAAAAATCTTTAGTGGGGGGCAGCCCTATTTAAATACCCTCTATCTCTGTTAAAGTTTTTATACGCATTTCACGTCCGTATGATTTTTCCTCTAAAACACAAAAACGAAAATTGAAATTGATATTTTATGCTTTGTGAATTGCCAACCCTTCTCCATTCTGTAGATATTGTTGCTTCTGGTTTGTGCATTGTAAATCTATTGTAGTCTATTTAAATCATAGTATTGTAGTATAGCATAGAACTGTAGTATTTAAATCATATGCATACGTTGCTGACGACTGATAAAGGTCTACTGCTGTGTCAGGCTTACAGTATCATAACATTTTAGAAATCGCATTCTCAGCGAGAGCTTAGCGGAGATAGCCTAAGCATGCACAGGCGGACTGCATGACAGCTCGCCAAAACCATTTTAAATGTCGTTCATTGTCAATATTATCTTGTTTAAACATTTTATGCATTTCAAATAACTCTTGTCGCTATCTGTGCTGCATGCATGCAGAGTGCAAGATTTTGCATGTTCGGCGCGCATGCTGTGGGGTTATTTATTTTTTTAGTCTAAATATTTTTTATTTCATTACACATCTTGTTTGGTTTAATTTCATATCATTGCATAGTAAAATAATTAACTTTGTTATGCAGATTCAAAACGTGAATCTGCAGTCTTATTCGCAGTCTATTTTATAAATATTTGTACAATAGGCCTATTATATATTTAGAATATTTTACTTAACCTGTTTTGTATCTTAGTTATTTAATGCATAAGCAAGTCATTAAAACATTTTTTTTAGCAGCATCCGTTTAATCTTGATCAACAACTATGATCAACGAATTGGAGCGGCGCTGGTCAGTTAGATCATTTAAAACGTCAAATAGCCTTCAATTTATAGGTTATAACTGCACCTGTCTCGGATTTAGACTGGTGAGGATTTATTTTAATGTGGATTCCAAACTCTAGCGTTAACCTACAGGCTATAAATGTGCTATATTTTTGGCCCTTGTTCAAGTGTTTGTGCGGAATATTAATGCGCATGCATTAAAAAGAGAGGCGCCCGCCATTTATTTTCTGATAATGAAACAACTTAAAATCAATTCAAAACTGACTTTATGTAAATTCATAACAACAACAAAACGTTGTGCTTTTGTAAAATAACGAACGCAAACGGGATGCGCTTTCTACCGTCTCTGTGTGAACTGGAGCGCGTCTCCAAAAATAACCAAAACTCAGCATGTGTGTCTCACATAGAGAAATATATCTATAGAAAGCTTGAAATGTCTACTTTTAAACGAACCAATTAAAAACGATATTAAACACTCCCTGATGATGTATGAAGGTTGCATTTCTCTCTAAAGGCGCGTCCAGTAGGCTACGGAGTCAGCACCGTGAATTTCATCTTGCAGCCGACAAGAAAACATTTGTTTATTAATAAATAATTAAAATGTCTCCTTTTTCTATACATTAATAATCATTAGGCTACTTTTGCCTGTGCTTTGTGGCAAACTTGTGTCTTTTTTTGTCACATCCGTAACGCATGTGTTTTTCCCTCATTTAAAATAAAAAACAGGTTTATAGACTGATACTTTTCTGATGTCTGGACTCTATTTTAAGCGGTTTAGAAAAACATAAAGAGATGGTTCGATAAATTGAGGAGGCAACAAGTGGAGGCTGAAGAGAAGAGACGACAAAAAGATGTATCGATCAAGTATGCCGTTTTAAAAGAAGATAAAACGAAAGTTCCCGTCTGCCAAGCTTTGTGTATGACTTCAACCTGGCCTTTGGTCAAAGATGAGCGCTCAAGTTCTGCATTGCAATCAATGATCCTGACTGCAGAAGAGAAGCGGAATAAGATTCTTCGTTACACACTTCACCGTCGCCCAGCCAGTCAGTTTTATGGCACACTAAATGACGTGGGTGATACATTCACTGTCTGCTTTGACATAATGGAGAACCTGGTCCTTCCTAGGTCTGCCATTGGTCAAACGTATTACTCACACCAGATATACTGTTATGTATTCGGTGTGGTTCGTCACCGTGGCAGAGGAGAACCTGGCGTGAGATCAATCTGTACACCTGGCACAGTTTCCTTCCTTCTGACAGAGTGTTTGGAAGGATTGAGCAAGATATCCGGACGCATACAACTATATTCTGTTGCCGGAAGAGTATAACAGCATTTTGCTGAAGCATGGCACTGTCCATCGATATGACTTCAAAGAAGCAGCAGCCAGGTCCACCACAACTCGAGAGATCATTAAGTGAAGCAAGAGTGCTGCAAATCTCTGGAGATAAGCTGGGGTTTAATTATGTTATTATGTTAATGTCGTTTTGTATTCTACTTGAATCTGATATGCAGTTTATATTGGAACATTTTAGTTTAAGACAGTTGTTTAGAAATTCAAAATGTTAACCAGAATACCTGTTTTGTGCACCGAATTCTCTTATATTTGAGTTGTACATGATATATAATATTACTTTACACTACTTGAGTCTGATAAGCTTTTTATACTAAATGCATATTGCACAGAATTGATGTTTCAGAATGCTTTGCACTGTTCTACTTGATTATACACTAAACTGTTTGAATCGGAAACGCTTTTTAATATGAAATGACACTAGATTGTTGAGATGATCATTTGTCTGACTGCAGAAATGGGCTGGGATCGGCAAATAATCGCAGATCTCATTCAACCCCCGTGTAAAGAGGTTTCTCTTCTGTTTAGTTTTGAAATGATTGTGCCCTCATCTTTTTCAGTTCTTAGAAAATAGTTGAAAAACCACTAAAGATGCAACTATGTCTTGTCCCAAAGAGGTGGATTTAGAGGTTTTTGCAAAAAAAAAAAAAAAGGATTTAGCTGGTTTTGATGCAAAAGAAATTCTAATTTGTTAAAAACCAATTAATTGTCTAAAGTGCCATTTTTGAGAAAAAGTTATGTTATTCACTAACTAATAACCTTATCAATACCTTTAAAATGATTTTAAAAAAAAAGCTCATTTAAAAGAAAAGAAGTTTGACGGATTTAGAGGGTTTTGCATCTGAACTCTTCATATATTAAACGAAATATATAAAGTTACAGTGAAATAAGATGTTTATTATTATTATTGTTTAAAAAAATGACATCCATTTGGAACATTACCAGCTTCTCATAGTTGAAAGTGCAATATTCAAATACTTTATCTCAATTACCTTTCTTTATACAAGCACAGTACTCAAAAAAGAAAAAGAAGCTATAATTCACCAATACTTTTTTGCACTGTGGTTTGGTATTTGCAGACGGTCCCTTAAAGTTACATAGGCGATTATCCAGCGAATATCAAATGTAAAACTAATTTTATCGCTCTATAAAAGCTACTGTAACAAATTTGATCTGCCGAAGATAAAGCTCAAAAGAGAAGTAATGGTACAAATAAAATCGCAGCAGCAAAACTTGACATCAGTTCACATCCATTCCTCTCACAGATCACGAGACATTCAGCAACAGCAACATTATCGCGCCAAACGTCGAAACAATCATTCAACGAACACACAAAAACACTCAAGTCTTAAATGAATTCTGCTGCTCAAGTGACCCGATGATGTTGCATCACCTGTAATATATTCACTAGCACGTGTCACACATCATACATGACTTGGATTTTGGAAATATGATTTTGTGTATTTACTTCCTGGTCAGATGACCTCATATTGCCACACTCACTATATTATAGTCATTTTATCATGCAATTATTTGTGGAAATATGTCTTTGGTTATTAGTTTTTTCAATTTGTGTGTGTGTGTGTGTGTGTGTGTGTGTAAACAAAGCAGCGCTGCGCTCATGAACAGCAATGATACAGTGTTTCCTGGGTTACCGCTGTAAACAAAGCAGCGCTGCGCTCATGAACACTACTTTAATATGCATTGTTCAGAAGCAAGTTGAAAAGAAAAAATACCAGGTAAACTTTTCTAAAGACAGTCAGTTCCCCTCAGAGATACATTCATATAAACTCCTACTCCAATGGTATCGCAATTTGTTTGGCATCTCAACCGATTTGAATCGATTTTCGACCGGCTCGCAGTTCATCGTTACATCTCTAATGCACGCTTGATGTGCAAACCAATGAGGTTTGTTTTCATGCATCAAACTCACTAATTTCAGCTTCAGTTATAACTTTTCAGGGTAATTTCTGGCTTCAAACGTTCACCATCAAATCCGAGGAAGAATATTGAGGTAGCCAAGTTGCTTTTTTCACAAAAAAATGTATTCATTATTTTTGTCCATTTTTATAAAGCTGTGTAATAGGTCTGGGTTTTGACACAAATTTCACAATTCGATTCGATTCTCATTCACAAGCTTGCGATTCGATTCGATTACCAATTCGATTCAATATTGATTATTTTAGATATATATCAGGCACAGTACACGACAAATTTTCAAGGAAAAAAAATCTCTCCACTAATTCTGTAAAGTATACATGAGAGTAAGTTGGCACTACATTATATTGAAGGTTAAACTTTACTGATTTGTAGGCTATAAAACTGCTTAAATTACACTTAATGAAGGTTTTATAATAATAAAGTTACAATTGCATTATAATATTTCTACTTCAATTAATTTTTTTTTAAATATAAACATTTAAATGTTGTCTGTCATAAAAACCGGACAGATTTATTCAAACATAAATTATAATGTATAATGTAAAAATGTATAATAAATTTGTTATATTATGCGTATATTTAGCAAAATTCCCCTTTTTACAGTTTACAATATTTTTCTTGCTGACTGAGTTTATGGTCACCGAATATGTTTTTCTGAGGTAAATGTGACGTTACGTGACATTGATTACAAGCCGTTATATTGACGTGTTTGCGTGGCTGAAACACTGATTGAGAGATTACATGAGACAGGAGACGGATTGTAAAGTTGTACTCTTTCTTTTAACTTACCTTCGGATGTTTAGTCATGTTTATTTTGTGCTGAAACTGGTATTAATGTGGAGGAAAGAGATTTGTGTTTATACAGTAGATTCCTATTATTCCAGATTAGATAAGAGTGAGGTGTAAAATTGTGTTTAAAAATGAGGGACCAAGACAATAACGTTTGCCTATGAAAAGGGGATATTTTGAGTGCGATTTTCATAATGCTATAAATACACATTAATAAGAAATCTTCCATTAGATTCCATATAGATGACAGCTTATTGATACAGTTCTTTATCCAATTTATGTTAAAGGTATGATGTGTGTCAGGTGTGTGTGAAAATATTACAACTGGTGTGACATCATCAGGTCACATGACCAGGAAGTTATATAGATGTGAATACATATTTTTTTAAAATCTAAGTTTGTGTGTTATGCTGCATGTATGTATAAATACGTTGTAGGTGATTTGAGCTCTTTCGAGAAAACAACCACAAAGTTAAATAGATTTATTTAATTAAGACATTCAGTTTACTTACATAATTATAACAGTTATATTAATTATATAAAAGTTAAAAATGGTCTTAATCTATACTTTATCTATTTGCTAACATAAACTACACATGTAAAAGGATCACGTTCTTAGTGTTTTATGGAGTAATGCACATATTTAACCAGGTTTATTGTGGATTTGGCACTTTTGAGACCCTCCCTAACTCAACTTGATCGTTGTGAGGACTTTTTCACTTCTGATGCTTAAAACAATTACATTGTTGAATAATATTACTATCTCGTGGTGATCACCGGTGATCGGTTCTGCGTCAGCGTGCGGTGATTTGAGCGATTTGAATCAATGAATAATTTTGCGAAGCATTTTGTTCAACTGACTTTCAAAAAGCTCAGTTTCTCAGTGACTTAATTCATATCATTCACGCATACAGGGAGACGAGACGCATATCTCTTCCGTTTCTCGTGTCTCGATGCGCTTTATTCATAGAAAACAATGTTCGTAAATGATATTAGATACCCTTCTTGGATAATACTTTTACACTCAACTATACTATAGAGCTGCACCTGTTTTTCTTGCTTGAGTGACTGTCCATACAGTTTGATATCTAGTCTGGGGTTTACCTGCTTTTTAGTAAAACATATAAATTGCATCTTTTCCACAGATAACCAAAAGCCCCACCCATACCACCATCTTTCAACCTGATCTGTTGCTTTCTGCATTCTTGACTCCAGCATACCAATATTACAACCCCTCATCCATAACGCTCCATCATCAGCATATAGTCATGTTTATTTTGTGCTGAAACTGGTATTAATGTGGAGGAAAGAGATTTGTGTTTATACAGTAGATTCCTATTATTCCAGATTAGATAAGAGTGAGGTGTAAAATTGTGTTTAAAAATGAGGGACCAAGACAATAACGTTTGCCTATGAAAAGGGGATATTTTGAGTGCGATTTTCATAATGCTATAAATACACATTAATAAGAAATCTTCCATTAGATTCCATATAGATGACAGCTTATTGATACAGTTCTTTATCCAATTTATGTTAAAGGTATGATGTGTGTCAGGTGTGTGTGAAAATATTACAACTGGTGTGACATCATCAGGTCACATGACCAGGAAGTTATATAGATGTGAATACATATTTTTTTAAAATCTAAGTTTGTGTGTTATGCTGCATGTATGTATAAATACGTTGTAGGTGATTTGAGCTCTTTCGAGAAAACAACCACAAAGTTAAATAGATTTATTTAATTAAGACATTCAGTTTACTTACATAATTATAACAGTTATATTAATTATATAAAAGTTAAAAATGGTCTTAATCTATACTTTATCTATTTGCTAACATAAACTACACATGTAAAAGGATCACGTTCTTAGTGTTTTATGGAGTAATGCACATATTTAACCAGGTTTATTGTGGATTTGGCACTTTTGAGACCCTCCCTAACTCAACTTGATCGTTGTGAGGACTTTTTCACTTCTGATGCTTAAAACAATTACATTGTTGAATAATATTACTATCTCGTGGTGATCACCGGTGATCGGTTCTGCGTCAGCGTGCGGTGATTTGAGCGATTTGAATCAATGAATAATTTTGCGAAGCATTTTGTTCAACTGACTTTCAAAAAGCTCAGTTTCTCAGTGACTTAATTCATATCATTCACGCATACAGGGAGACGAGACGCATATCTCTTCCGTTTCTCGTGTCTCGATGCGCTTTATTCATAGAAAACAATGTTCGTAAATGATATTAGATACCCTTCTTGGATAATACTTTTACACTCAACTATACTATAGAGCTGCACCTGTTTTTCTTGCTTGAGTGACTGTCCATACAGTTTGATATCTAGTCTGGGGTTTACCTGCTTTTTAGTAAAACATATAAATTGCATCTTTTCCACAGATAACCAAAAGCCCCACCCATACCACCATCTTTCAACCTGATCTGTTGCTTTCTGCATTCTTGACTCCAGCATACCAATATTACAACCCCTCATCCATAACGCTCCATCATCAGCATATAAGGCTTTACTCATTCTCTGCTCAACTCCAGAAAACACATCATCCATCATTATATTAAACAATATAGGGCTACATACACTCCCCTGAGGTGTACCGTTTTCTATGGAGTAACATTTGGGCGGCGTTATGCAAATCTTCCCACATAGTGAGGTAGACATGTGGGGGCGTGTTAGAACGAGCCGTTTTAGGTAGGCGTGGTTAACTCTTAACTTTTATAAAGAATATCTCTTTGGATTTGAGACTTTAGTCTTTGCAACTTTACAGATCTTCTTTATGCACCAAGAGCTTGTAACACTCCAAAGAGAAAGGAACAATTGAAATCACATCATATGACCCCTTTAAGGACTGAGGCAGATTAAAATAGACAGATCTTAGATTTAATTTATGTTTCATTTATTTTACTGCCAGTACACCAACAGAAATGAATGACTTGACAATGGCCATTATGTATATACAATAAAATAAAACAAACAATCAGTTGTAGAACCAGATGTGAAACCACCGGCTGTAATGGAATACACGACTATAACCACTAGATGGCCACAACATAAACCGTGTTAAAAAGCTTCGAGTAATGAACCTTTTTCCGATACAGTTGTGTTAAGAGCTTCGCTGGTTCAGAACACTTCACTTCGCCGTCACTAAAATGCAGCATTTATTACACAAACAAGACCAACAAAGACCACACACCTGAAAACAATCAGGGAACTAATCAACAAGAAAAACTACAAAAGGACTACAAACAGAACAGGAAACTAGTGTTGTCACGGTACCAAAATTTGAGTATTCGGTACCGATACCATGACGTTACTTTCATTTAATGCAAACTGTGTTCATATTTAATTTTAAAGGGCTTTTAAAACCTGCTAGAGATATTCAGCCAAGAATTACAACTAACTAAAAAACAACAACAAAAAAAAAACTTTTTCTGACGGACTGATATAACACATTCTCTAACACGCATATTTTGGATACTCAGTTCATTTAAAAGCCTCTGGTGTGTAAAAATAGTAAATACCATTATGTCCTCCTGTTTTTTTTACAGTAAT